>NC_081150.1:23245381-23285381 GCF_958295425.1 Solea solea | reverse complement strand
AGCATCGGTCGGCAGTGGTCAAACGATGAGATCCTGAGATCCGACGAAGTTGGAATCCCAAGGCACCGTAATTAAAACAAATGATTTAAAAAAAAAAACATTTTTGTTTAAACAATTTGGAGAGGCGGTTTGGAGAAGCGGCCAACAGACAAACGCCAGCTTCCTCTCCTGTCTTCAGAAGGACAGAGAAGCGTCTCTCTCTGGACCGTGGAAGAGGAGGTTCACCTGAAGTTCTAAAGCTCTTCTGTTCTGCTCAGACGCAGCAGGGGGCGCTGTTGTCAGGCAGCATGAAGAGGAGGAGGAGGAGAAGCAATGCATGCTGGGACAGAAAGGCTCGTCAGTGAGAAGATGATGTTCTTCAGACAAAGAGTCAAACTCTTAATGACAGACATGTTGATTTTTTAAGTCTTTATTTATTGATGGTTTCAACAAAGAATGACTGAGACGAGCTTTGACCTCGTCCACCGCTGAAGCTGCTGTCTCTTCATGTCCTACAGAGGACACAGAGACACTGAGGAACCAGGCCAGACCAGGAACCCAGGATAAACCGGTTCAGTGAATGTGGTCCTGAAGGTGTGGAGGTGGATCAGTGAGTCAGAGGAGACGCTGAAGAAGGACAGAGTCCCAGCAGGACAGTCCACATACACTGATACTCTGTGAGAGACAGAGGACATGATGGGTGTTTGTGTCCCACAGTGAAAGACAGAGTAACCATGAACATCAGAGCAGATCAGACTCCAGGACTGATCATTATATCCAAACCAACAGTCAGAACTATTGCCTTTCCTCTTGATTCCTCTGTAACTCAGTGATATATAAACTCTTCCTCTCCACTCGACCTCCCAGTAACAGCGACCAGTCAGACCAGGTCTACACAGCAGCTGAGGACAGAACTTAAATCTGTCTGGATGATCAGGATACGACTGATCTTCTGTCACACCGGTCACTTTCCTGTTGTCGTCAGACAGTTTGAGTTTTCTGTGCATTGTGTTTGTGTCCAGTTTCAGTTCACATGAATCTGATGAAGACAACGAGACACAGCTGCAGTTTATTGATGATCAGCTGATATGTTGTTATTTCCTGTAAATCCATACTTACACTTCCTGACACCAGGTTTTAACCACTGCTCTCCAGCATGGTCCATCCTGGAGGAAGAAACAGTCTGAATGAGTTTCTGTCCAACATGAGTCCAAACTTTTGACTAAATGACGCACTCTGGTCGACACAATTATGAACTACAAGGACAGGTGTGTTTCAAAGAGAAGACGGTGTCTGCAAAACTAGAGACCACAGTTTCAGGAGGCTACGCATTTACTCAACAGCGCCACCATGTGGACAACACAGAAGACAACTTCTGTTTATACATTTGAAACCCACCACGAGTAAACCAGCAACAAGTTGGCCCAGCACAAACCAAGTAAACAAAGAAAATAGATAAAAATGAGGGATTTCATTTGTATTTTTTACAGTGTTTCAAATCGCAGTATTGTGGGTCTAAAAACCATAAACTTTGTATTTGAATTACGGTTGTTTGATCGCTTGCTTGAATCGATACCTAGTTTCCAGTGCTTTTGTGGTTTTTTCAGCTGCGCATCACAGAGGAAACACATGGCTACTTATGCAGCTGCTGCTGCGGAGGCTCGTCGCTGTTACTGCTGCTTCCAAAACTTGTGTGTTTTCAATGTTGAATGAAGAATGAAGAACAACTTGATTGTAGCTGTTAGATGACGAACATCTCATACACAACTCACTACACACACCACAGAATAAAGACATCTTTACTTTAGTTTGACCTTAGACTGCTTGAAGTGGACCAGGACTGTTCTGTACCCAGTACCAGGACTTCTCACATGATGCTGCTACTCTGTGCAGATGATCTGTCCAGTTCATGGTTCTGGTCATTTCTCAGGCTGAACTACGTGACATTCACTCATTCTCACCAGAGTCTAGTGTTTGTTTCTAGTTTTCTAGTTTATTGTCAAACAAGAACAATATCTATCAGGCAGATGATCTGCTGTGGCGCCCCCTAAAGGGAGGAGCCAGAAGAAGGAGAAGAACAACAGGTGTTTAAAAAGTGTCACTAATGTTTGGTTATACTCACTGACGGAGGAAAACATAATAACAGGACATCTTCAACCTGAACCTGCTGACAAGTTTTAATACTGCTGCTGAACTAGAAGAGGAAGAGGAAGAGGAGGAGAAGGAAGAGGAGAATACCTGAGAGTGTCCAGTCTCCAGTGAGGACTCTTCAGTCCAGCAGACAGCAGCTTCTCTCCTGAGTCTCCTGGATGATTGTAGCTCAGGTCCAGTTCTCTCAGATGGGAGGGGTTGGAGTTCAGAGCTGAGGTCAGAGAAGAACATCCTTCCTCTGAGACCAGGCAACCTGACAGACTGGAGTTAAGAAGATATGATGAACTCAGTGATTCAGGAAAAACATCTTCATCAACAAGAACCTAAAGAAGCAAAATCAGGATTTAAAAGATCAACAGAGTTTTGACCTGAGAGTCTCCAGAGAACAGTGAGGACTCTTCAGTCCATCACACAGCAGCTTCACTCCTGGATCCTGCAGGTCATTGTTACTCAGGTCCAGTTCTCTCAGATGGGAGGGGTTTGAGTTAAGAGCTGAGGTCAGAGAAGAACATCCTTCCTTTGAGACCAGACAACCTGACAGACTGGAGTTAAGAAGACTTGATGAACTCAGTGATTCAGAAAAAAACATCTTCATCAACGAGAACCTAAAGAAGCAAAGAGTCTGAGTCAGAGTTCTGACCTGAGAGTCTCCAGAGAACAGTGAGGACTCTTCAGTCCATCACACAGCAGCTTCACTCCTGGATCCTGCAGGTCATTGTTACTCAGGTCCAGTTCTCTCAGATGGGAGGGGTTTGAGTTAAGAGCTGAGGTCAGAGAAGAACATCCTTCCTTTGAGACCAGACAACCTGACAGACTGGAGTTAAGAAGATATGATGAACTCAGTGATTCAGAAAAAAACATCTTCATCAACAAGAACCTAAAGAAGCAAAGAGTCTGAGTCAGAGTTCTGACCTGAGAGTCTCCAGAGAACAGTGAGGACTCTTCAGTCCATCACACAGCAGCTTCACTCCTGGATCCTGCAGGTCATTGTTACTCAGGTCCAGTTCTCTCAGATGGGAGGGGTTTGAGTTAAGAGCTGAGGTCAGAGAAGAACATCCTTCCATTGAGACCAGACAACCTGACAGACTGGAGGTAAGAAGATATGATGAACTCAGTGATTCAGAAAAAACATCTTCATCAACAAGAACCTAAAGAAGCAAAGAGTGTGAGTCAGAGTTCTGACCTGAGAGTCTCCAGAGAACAGTGAGGACTCTTCAGTCCATCACACAGCAGCTTCACTCCTGAATTCGGCAGGTTGTTGTTACTCAGGTCCACGTGTCTCAGACGAGAGGACACAGAGCTGAGGACTGAGGACAGAGCTTCACAGCTTCTCTCTGAGAGGTTACAGCCACTCAGTCTGTGATAGAAAACAGTGATGAACAAAAGGTTAAACATGTTTGTCTGTGCTCTTTAGAATATGTCTTATTAATATTTATATACTGATCCACGTACAGAGCTTTGTTGGAGGCTTTGACCACCGGCAGCAGCTTCAGAAGAGCCTCCTCTGAAGCAGAGTATTTCTTCAGGTCAAACTCTTCCAGATCTTTTCCTGATGACAGTAAGATGAAGACCAGAGCTGACCACTGAGCAGGAGACAGTGTCTCTGTGGACAGGTGTCCTGATGTGAGGGACTCTTGGATCTCCTCCACAAGAGAACGGTGGTTCAGTTCATTCAAACAGTGGAACAGGTTAATGCTTCTCTCTGTTGACAGATTCTCACTGATCTTCTTCTTGATGTACTCAACTGTTTTCTGATTGGTCTGTGAACCGCTTCCTGTTTGTGTCAATAGACCTCTTAAGAGCTTCTGATTGGTCTCCAGTGAAAGACCCAGGAGGAAGCGGAGGAACAAGTCCAGGTGTCCATTTGGACTCAGTAAGGCCTCGTCCACAGCAGTCTGGTGCAGATGATTAAGTTTAACTTTTTTTCTAAACGGTCTGGACCACTGGCTCATTGTTGGTTCTTCTGACAACAGATTTGTTCCAGAGGTGATGAAGGTCAGATGAACATGAAGAGCAGCTAGAAACTCCTGAACACTCAGATGGACAAAGCAGAAGACCTTGTCCTGGCACAGACCTCTCTCCTCTTTGAAGAGTAAAGAGTAAACTGAAGCTGCTGTGATATCGATGCCACACTCTGTCAGGTCTGATTCATAGAAGATCAGGTTTCCTTTCTGCAGCTGCTCAAAAGCCAGTTTCCCCAGAGACTCAATCATCTTCCTGTTCTCTGGACTCCAGTGTGGATCTGTCTCAGCTCCTCCATCATATTTGACCCTCTTCACTTTGGACTGAACCACCAGGAAGTGGATGTACATCTCAGTCAGGGTCTTGGGCAGTTCTCCTCCATCTCTGGTTTTCAACATGTTCTCCAGAACTGTTGCAGTGATCCAGCAGAAGACTGGGATGTGGCACATGATGTGGAGGCTTTGTGATGTCTGGATGTGGGAGATGATCCTCCTGGCCTGCTCCTCATGTCTGAACCTCTTCCTGAAGTAGTCCCCCTTCTGTGGGTCCGTGAACCCTCTGACCTCTGTCACCATGTCCACACAGTCAGGAGGGATCTGATTGGCTGCTGCAGGTCGTGTGGTTATCCAGAGGCGAGCAGAGGGAAGCAGTTTCCCCCTGATGAGGTTTGTCAGCAGCACGTCCACTGAGGTGGGCGCTGTGATGTCAGTCAGGATCTCAGTGTTGTGGAAGTCCAGAGGAAGTCGACACTCGTCCAGACCATCAAAGATGAAGACCACCTTAAAGTCTTCAAACCTGCAGATTCCTGCTTCTTTGGTTTCAGTGAAGAAGTGATGGATGAGTTCCACCAAACTGAACTTCTTCTCTTTCAGCACATTCAGCTCTCTGAAGGTGAAGGGAAACATGAGCTGTACGTCCTGGTTGCTTTTGTCGTCAGCCCAGTCCAGAGTGAACTTCTGTGTTAACACTGTTTTCCCAATGCCAGCCACGCCCTTTGTCATCACTCTTCTGATTGGTCCGTCTCTTCCAGCTGAGGCTTTAAAGATGTCTTCTTGTCTGATGGATGTTTCTGGTCTGTCTGGTTTCCAGGAAGCTCTTTCGATCTGTCTGACCTCATGTTCTTCATTGACCTCTCCAGTCCCTCCCTCTGTGATGTAGAGCTCTGTGAAGATCTCATTCAGAAGGGTGGGGTTTCCTGCTTTAGCCACGCCCTCAAACAAACACTGGAACTTCTTCTTCAGGTTTGATTTGAGTTCACGTCGACAAGCTGGAGCTCTGATTTCTGACAGAACACAAGAAAATAAATCAGTGAGTGGATCATTGAGAAAATAAGATGTTCTTCCTTTCACATTAAAAGTCCTCTTACTGTCAGCTAGCTTCTCCTGCTTCATCCTCCTTAAGAAGTCCCCTGTGATCTTCAGAAAGGCCTCTCTGCTGCTCCTCTGCTCCTCATCCTCCCTCTGACTCTCTGAGACTTCTGTGTGATCTGTATCCAGAACCTTGTGGATCTTCTTCAGCTCGTTCTTCACAAAGCAGATGACGTTCTCCTCCAGCAGCTGGAACAGAACATGTGAAGTTTAACCTCAGATGATCAGTGACAGAGTGAAGTCCTGCAGGTCCACAGAGCAGCATCCAGACTGTCAGGACCAGGAGCCTCATGTATAAAAGAGTGCGCAGCTTTCATACTAAAAGACGGCGTACGCACAAAATTTATAAAGTACGTACGCAAAGAAAATCTCAGCTTTATAAAACTGTGCGTACGCCAAGTCCAGCGCACCTTTTCTTTATACATCCAATCAAACGTGAAACTGAGCGGAGATGAATGAGGAACACACCACGCCCACCCACAAATGAATATACAAATGACCCTGAAACGCCTTCGTCCTGAAGAAAAAAGACAACTGAGGCAGCAAAGAAAGAGGGAAATAAAAGAAAAAGAAGGAAAGTGCACGATCAACTCGTCAATTTATGATGTATAAATCTGTAAAAATAGGATATTTTGGTCATTTTTTTGGAATTTGAACACAAAGGAACTAAATGTCAGGGTCACAGCGACTGCTCTCATATTAATATTGATGCTTAAAAAACTGGCTGTGCATTGATAGTTGATCCTGTGCATGTTTTTTTCTGGTGTAACATGTATGTTTAGACATGACTGATCCATGTGAGCTGAATTTACAGATTATTTCAACAATCTATAAGTGTCACACGTCATCATCTACACACATTACGCACAAAATAAGCAGACAGTTCACGGAGTTACTCCATGTAACCATTCATTACTGTCACTGATTGCGTTGTGGATGCTGCGCCTTTCTCTTCCGATGAAAGGCGCAGTGGTGGCGGAATAACTTTTTCGTAGTTATTTCGTTATCGTGTGGATTAAAATGGGATAAAGAAAATGTTCTACTCAACGTTCAAGTCCCATTTTCTTACAACAAATGAGTCTGTAACTTTATTTTGTGTTACATTATAGACTGACGTGTGTTCATGTGTTCATGTCAGCAGCTGCGTTTACATCACTGTGTTACATAAAGAAAATATTCATCTGTGGAAAATTAATTTCAGTAATTTGCTCAGAGTAAATCAGTGAGTCTCCCTCTCTCACACACACACACACACACATAGGTTTGTAGTGTGTGTGTTCGCTCACAGGATCAGTTTCGTCTTCAGTGTCCTCCCTGATGTTATCCACATATGTTCAAACGTACGTGGTGTATCAGTATTGTTTGTCACAGAAAATTCATGTTTGTCACTGTAGACACATTAATAATATTATTTTCAAACACTGTGATAAGTTTCAGAGCTTATTATTGCAGCGTCTCCACCTGACAAGAGTTTGCGGAGCTCTCGGCAAATTCTCACGGCAGCTCGAGAGTTTGCGCTGCGATCGCAAACTTCCACGCCAAGTACATTTTTATACATGCCGTCTGTGCGTGCAAGCAAGCGTACGTCGTCTTTTTGTGCGTACGCACGGTTTATACATGAGGCCCCAGGACTCTGCTTCAGTATTAACAGTAGTGTCATGTTTGTACATTTACACACCTTAAATATGGAGTCCAGGTCTGCTCCATGCTGCTGGACAGACTGACCACTGAGAACCTCTGTCCTCTGCTGATCAACTCTGAGGAGAAAAGATTCAGTGTCATTTACTAAACAATCATTTGTTTCTACCAGGTTTTCAATGTGCTGAACCTACGATTCTTCTTCAGCCAAGTTCACATGACATGAGTTTGACAGGTTGAAGACAAAAGTCCCTGAAGGACAGTCTCTAGTGTTTGTTATGTGTGAAGTCTCAAAGACACAATCAGAGAGCCTTGTCCATGAGTCCCTGACCAATCACGGACTCTGACTAGATTTACTGCTGGAAACGTTTTCAGAGACGAGGACAGGCTGAAGACGTTTACTGGAGACAGAAAAACAAGACTGGTCCACCAAAGAAAAGAAGAGTGTTTTTCTGGATTCAACATGTTTTGGACTAGACAGGCTCCCCCTGGTGGAGGATCATGTAAGTGTGTGTTACTATGTGTGAAATTCTTACATCAGTTCACCATGTTTTTGTCTATCCTTGAAGTTAATAAGATGATCTATAGACTGGTCACTCTTCATGGACACACAGCTGGGTCCAGGTCCAGGTCCAGCAGAGTCTGGTCTCTGTTGATGGATCCTCCTACAAACACATGATGTGTAAATAAAACGCTGAGCTGTGACATGGAGACGAGTCATATGATCCATGAGATCCTCATCTCACCTCTGACCCTCATGTTCCTCACACAGAGTGGTTTTAGAGGGCGGAGCTTCCTCTTCACTGTCCTTGATCTGATTCATAGCAGAGCGCCACCTGCTGGGAGAATAAAACTCGCTCATTCCAAGTTCTGCTAACATGGGTGAACCACATTGACCTAATGTGGGCCGGTCAGCAAGAAGACTTTTTTTAACTACAGAATTGGCCGACACGACCCTCATTGGCTGCACACTGCGGCACAGCCCATTGGTTTATGCTAATAATGGACTGTCAGTCACTCAGTTACTGGTTCATTTCAAAGAGCCGTTAAAAAGATTTGACTCGTTCGAGAACGTCACAGCTCGACTCACAACTTACTCAAGACGCTGTTTGCATCACACTTTACAGCCCTTCACTGCAGGTGAGTCCACTGGTTTAACAGAAGAGCCCGAGAAGAGATGTCGTTAATTGTGACGATTGAGAATAAACGTTTAATTTAACTTTAGTTTCTTAAATCTTATCAAAATATGACCTCGTCCTCTGGATCCTTTTTTTTCACCTACAATGGCTGTAATCTGTTTTCACCGGAAAAAATAAAATTATCAGTCACTATCTGATCTTCCAGTCCAGCAGAACTTCTATTTCACCAAAAGCACAAATGTCCTCTAAACCAGTGATTTCCAAACATTTTAGTCACTGAACAACAGAATCAGTGACGTGAGATTCATGAGCTTCACACTAAAAACATCACGTCCACTCAAAGTCACATGTGTGATGATATGAGTTTAGTTTTGTTACCTTGTGAAAGCAGGAAATGATCGTCATGAAGCTGCTGAACGTCTGTGAAGTGATTCTGCTGCTGAACAGCGAACAAAACACAGACCAAAGTTTTCTCAAGTGTTATCTGAAGGAAATGTGATGAATGTGATCAAATAACTGCTCTGATCTGAACTTTACACTCAACTCCATCAACTGCAGTCAAATATTAACAGAATCAGATCTTATCACTGAACAATGATCTCGCTCAGACACATAAACTTATACAGTTCTAACCTTAATCGACTCGACTCAGTTTAGTATCAGCCATGTTGTTTTCCATGACTTCATAGCGCCTCCCCAAAGTGGGCGGAGTCATCACAGCAAGACTGTGTGATACTATGGTGACGTGGTTTTCTATGGCAGACTAATAAAGGGTTGTCTCCTTAATGAACCTGTTTTGACAGTTTCCAGCAACATTTGTAGACCGTCAAGGGTGCACACTTGCTGCTGCTACATAATCATCCTGTTAACATTTCTCACTCGTTTCCATTACTCCCTTTAAATGAAATTCTTGATCTGTTCACTGTTCTGTATTTGATATAAATGCCACCCTCTACCCTCTCTATCCCACCTCTCTTGCCACATGTGGTTGTTTTCCCCCCAGATGACACTCTTAACCTCAGCCTTACTAACACTCACTTCCATTTCCACTCTTTCTTTCCTTAATGCCCTCTTTGCCAATTTATCTGCCCTCTCATTCCCCCTCACTCCTACATGCGCTGGTACCCACATAAATCCAACCTGACGTCCTCTGTTCATTACTCTAGTAACTGACTGCAATATTTCATACAACATGTCCTGTCGGTTATTAGAATGAAATTAATTCATGCTCCACAGAACTGACGAGAATTCTGAGCAAATCAGTAGCCTGTTGTGTCTGGCCTCTTCCACCCATCTTAGAGCTACCAACACTGCCAGCATCTCCACTGTGTAGACCCCCAACATATTCGATGTTCTCCTACTTAGCCCAATCCTCCTCTCTGGCACAGCCACCCCAAATCCTGTCACTCCTGTTTCACGTTCCCTAGCCCCATCTGTATATATCAGCACAAAGTCTCCATACTCTCCCATTATATGACGTTCAAACACACCTATCAAATCTATTTGACCCTTTCCTTTTCTTTTAATTTCTAACAGATGCCAGTCTATTTTAGGGCCCTCAAGCATCCATAATGGTGTTGCTGGACTACAGACTAATGTGGGGCTTATTCTCACCGCTAAGACTCCCAGTTCATTTGCCAATTCCTTTCCTACTCTCCCTATGACTTCCCATTCTCCCAGCACTCCTGCAGTACCACTTTCGTCGGGTGAGAATCATTGTGTCCCTTCAAATTCGCCCAGTAATTTCCCGTCAACTGCTTCCTTCTCAGCCCCAGAGGCACCTCTCCCATCTCTACCTCTAGGTACTGGCGTTGTCTTAACAGCCCCACTGCAGACTCTCAGCGCCTGTGCCTGAATCACATCCAGCTTCTTAAGCCTTGATCTAGCAGCTGACCCATAGGCAATGCTGCCATAATCAAACACTGATCGTATTAAAGCCACATACACTCTTTTCAGTGCAGAGCAACTCGCTCCCCAACTCCTACCTGTCAAACATCGCAACACATTGATCACTTTTTTGCATTTCTCTTCTATTCTACCAATATGCCCTGCCCATGTTAACTGTGAGTCAAACACTACACCCACAAATGTAAATGTTCCAACTCTTTGCAGCTCATTCCCATATATTTTCAGTTTCATTCCTTCCTCTCTTCGTTTTCTGCTAAAATACACTGTCTATGTTTTTTTCCACTGAGAACTGGCATCCCCAGTCATAGCCCCACTCCACCACCTCATCAATAGCCCCTTGTACTTTGCTCACAACATATGCCACATTCCTTCCTCTTTTCCACAAGGCCCCATCATCCGCAAAGAGTGACCTACCTATCTCCTCTGGTACTTTTGAGAACACGTCATTGATCCTTACTGTAAAGAGTAAAGGGCTAATCACACTCCCTTGAGGGGTCCCATTCTCTACTTAATCCAGTTGTACACCCTTCCTCTTATACCCATCTTGCACAGCTTTATTAATAATCCTTCCTTCCACATCATATCTTTCTCAATATCAAAAAACACTGCCACTACTGCTTCTTTATTTGCCTGTGCCTTTCTTATCTCTGTCTCTAGCCTTATCACTGCATCCGTTGTATTTCTTCCTTTTCTAGAACCACTTTGATAATTTGTCAGCATTTCCCGTTTTTCACGATCATATCTTAATCTTTCTGTTATCATCCTTTCCATTGTTTTGCACAGATTTGATGTTAAGGCTATTGGCCTGTAACTAGTGGGTTGTGGGGGCACTGTTGAGCAACCGATCAAGATGGCGGCTTAGAGTGAGTGCTCCCCGCAACTCTGCTAAAAGTTTACAAAGTCCTAGTCATTAACGCTTCTAATTAGTTCTAAAAGATGTCTAAACAGACGACACTTAAAGACTGTGAGAGCAGCACCAGATCCTGTGGTTCTCAGAGACCCAAAACTACAACTACTATGGTGGTTGATGACGCTAATGAGACGGGCGGCCCACGGGACAGCTGCGGTGCTAAATGACCTGTAGTCTCTTCGTAAGACTGTTATTGCGATTAGCACCAAAATAAGTACTCTCGATGACTTTGGGGAAAAACTTGACAATGTGGAGAGACGCATAGCAGAGATGAACGGCTCTGTCGATGCAGTGCAAAAGAGTTTTACGGATCTTCAACAAGATATCACCGCTAACGCTAAGCGGCTCACGGAGGCAGAAGGGCGCATAGGTGACGCCGAAGACGGCCTGCAGAGTGTGAATTCGAAGTTGACTGACGCTGCTAAACGCATCGCTTGTTTGGAGTCGAAGACGGAAGACCTGGAAAATCGTGCTCGGAGGAAGAACCTAAGACTGGTAGGTCTCCCCGAAAGCGCTGAAAAGACCCAGCCCATGACTGATTACATCCAGCGTATGCTGCCGGCCTGGCTGGGACTCGACGCCAACAATTCGTTCACATTGGAAAGAGCACATCGCACTCTGGCGAGACCAAGACCGGACCAAAGCAGAGCTGTAATCATTAGTTTCCTGCGATTTCAAGATCGTGAGTTGGTCTTCAACACATCCAAACAACGCTCCCTCACCCACGTTGGTCACAAAATCTTCTTCGCACAAGATTTATCAGCGGAAACCATGAAGGCACGGAGCTCCTTCAATGCAGTGAAGAAAAAGTTCATTGAAGCTGGAACGTTTCGGGGATCCACCTTACGTCCCTGCAAAATGAGAGCTCTACACAATGGAAAGTTGATCCTTTTCTCCACACGAGAAGAAGCTGAGAACTTTCTCCCAAACTCCTAAAATCTTCTAAATACCGAGGAGTATAGGTAACTACTGAAGGACATTTATGGACAATACAGGTGCATTTTAGCTTAATATAGGTTTTATTAAGTCAGATTTACATATATTTTGTACTTTCTCATTTATTTTGATTACATACAAAACTGCTACTACCATTTTGGTGGACACTTTATTTTATGTACCTTTTATACACTTCTTTATTTGACACAGGCTGCTGAGGTAGTTACATTAAGGAGTGTTAATAACACTATGCTTCATGTCTATCATTTTAGGACTATAAATGTTTGAATGTTAAGGTCGAGTTGCGGGGCGCCGCATGGGCTGCCTGAGAAAAGTGCTCACAGTTAAACCACTCCTCATTAGTGTGGATTGGTATTTGCCCTTACATTGTTTAGTTTAAGTAAGGGGAGGGGGGGTTCAAAGGTTATGTGTTTTTATATGTCTGTTTTTTTATCTTTTACTTTACTGTTTTCATTTATTTTTTCCTCTTGTTTTTGGTCACACTCAACATGGTCATCTCTCTTACTGCATTTGTAGTAACATGGAAAGTTCAGAATTGTCTGATTTAAATTTTACAAGCTGGAATGTCAGGGGACTCAGTAAGCCAACTAAACTGAAACAGGTAACGAATAGACTTAAGAACCTACGATCGAAAATAATTTTTCTTCAGGAAATTCATATTACAGTCACTGAAATTAAACAAGTGCGACGTAGGTGGCCTGGCCAAGTCATACATGCCACATATAATAATTATGCTAGGGGGGTATTAATACTTATTCACAAAACGATCCCTTTTCAACTTACTAATATTATTCGGGATCCTCAAGGAAGGTTTGTAATCGCTCGGGGTAGGATCCTGTCTCTCGCATTGAATTTGGTTAATTTTTGAAGATTTCTTCTTAACTTTGTCTTCACTGTATGGCCTAAATATTATCAGTGGGGATTTCAATTGCACTTTGAACCCTTCGGTAGACTGCTCTACAAAATGTGATCCTCATAAAAAATTATCTAGAAAAACTATTTTACAATACATCACAGACTTAAACTTTTCTGAAATTTGGAGAAAACTTCATCCAGATAAATTGGAATAGTCATGCTACTCAGGAATATGTAAGTCCAGGTCTCGTATTGATTATTTCTTAGTATCACAGGAACTGGTATCTAGAGTTAAGAACTGTTGGTATGATTGTATAGTCATTAGTGATCACTCCCCCATTTCTATTTCTGTACAAATGGAGAAACTTCAACAGTCTCCTCCTTCTTGGTGACTGCAAGTGAGGTGGCTTAAAAATCCAGAATTTGTTAAATATGTAGAAGATGAGATTGACTTCTACTTTCAGGTCAACACTAACCAAACTAACGCGTGCATTAGATGGGAAGCCTTCAAGGCTTATATTAGAGGGCAAATTATGAGTTTCACGAGCACTAAAAACAAAAAACAAACAGCAGAAATTAATAAATTAGAGAAACAAATAAAATCTTTGGAAATAGATATTAATGATGAAGATGACATTGATAAACAAAAACGGTTATTGATTTTGAGAACTGAATACAATAAGTTAACATCTGATGCAGCAGCAAAAAGTTTACTGTGGTTGAACCAGGCCTTTTATGATCAGGGAGAAAAAGCCAGCAAATTATTAGCTTGGAGAATTAAAAAATTACAATCTGAAAGAGCCATTAATGGCATAACTACTCAGTCAGGGGAGATATCAAACGATCCTCAAGATATTAATGATACATTTAAAGAATTCTATCAATCACTGTATAGGTCAGAATGCTCTTCCTCTCCTCCTTGCAGAGATACTTTTCTTAATCAACTTCAGTTTAAAACACTTACAGAGGAGATGAAGGAAGACCTGGACAAGGACATCACAATGGAAGAACTATTGCAGTCCATTAAATGTATCAACTCAGGCAAAGCTCCAGGGCCTGATGGCCTACCAATAGAGTTCTATAAAACTTTTCAGAAGCAGCTGTTGACCCCACTTTTAAATATGTTTAATGAGTCATTTAATAATGGCATATTACCACCAACTTTAAGACTCGCTACAATAATTCTTATTTTGAAACCTGGGAAAATACCAACCAACTGCTCCTCATACAGGCCTATTAGTCTTATGGGAGTAGACACAAAATTATTGTGTAAAGTCAAATTATTGTGTAAAGTCCTTGCTAAAAGGCTAGATCCATATATCCCTTCTTTGGTACATTGTGATCAGAATGGGTTCGTACAGAATCGTCAGGGATTTCATAACATTAGAAGGGTCCTCAATATAATTCACTCTAAAACTAATACCAGGGATTCCGGCACTTCTTTCTCTAGATACAAGCGTTTGATAGAATCAAGTGGCCTTATTTGTTTGATTTGTTGCCATTATTGCATTTAATTAAAGGCGACATAGACCGAAAGCTCCAATTAACGCTGCGTTTGTGTGTGTGTATCTGCGTCATTACCTTGTTTATGAAACCCTAAAGTTTCAGAACAAACAGTTCAGCCACTGCTGAGAAAATAGGGATTTATAGTTTTCCTGGGCTCTGCGAAGCAGATCGGCACTTCCGTAGTTTGATGTCGTCATCAGAAATCCTCACCACTCCTCTCACCACCGTAGCGCCTCCTGGTGCGGGCACTAGTCCGGGCACATCCTGTTGCGTACATTCAACCGCAGAAGAAGAAGAACTACTCTCGTTGTACCTGCTGAGATGCAGAGCATCCACCGTGCCAGAGGGGGAGCTGTGTATCTGAGAGCTGGCCTATCTATTACGTCACTTCCAGGTACCTGGTCAATCACAGGACAGTGGGAAAGCTCTCGTTGGCTGGCCAATCACAACACAGTCCACTTCTGGGGGTGTGGTTTTGGTCTGAAACAGCGCGGCTGACGAGAGCGTCAGTGAGGAGATATTTTGATCGGCTCGTTTGCAGCGATTAGGAGGATTTTAACCATGAAAACAAGTTAATATATGTAAGTAGACCTCCATAACTAACATATATGTGACCATGAAAACAAGTTAATATATGTAAGTAGACCTCCATAACTAACATATATGTGACCATGAAAACAAGTTAATATATGTTAGTAGACCTCCATAACTCACATATATGTGACCATGAAAACAAGTTAATATATGTAAGTAGACCTCCATAACTAACATAAATGTGACCATGAAAACAAGTTAATATATGTAAGTAGACCTCCATAACTAACATATATGTGACCATGAAAACAAGTTAATATATGTAAGTAGACCTCCATAACTCACATATATGTGACCATGAAAACAAGTTAATATATGTAAGTAGACCTCCATAACTAACATATATGTGACCATGAAAACAAGTTAATATATGTAAGTAGACCTCCATAACTCACATATATGTGACCATGAAAACAAGTTAATATATGTAAGTAGACCTCCATAACTCACATATACGTGACCATGAAAACAAGTTAATATATGTAAGTAGACCTCCATAACTAACATATACGTGACCATGAAAACAAGTTAATATATGTAAGTAGACCTCCATAACTCACATATATGTGACCATGAAAACAAGTTAATATATGTAAGTAGACCTCCATAACTAACATATATGTGACCATGAAAACAAGTTAATATATGTAAGTAGACCTCCATAACTAACATGTACGTGACCATGAAAACAAGTTAATATATGTAAGTAGACCTCTATAACTAACAAATATATGTGACCATGAAAACAAGTTAATATATGTAAGTAGACCTCCATAACTCACATATATGTGACCATGAAAACAAGTTAATATATGTAAGTAGACCTCCATAACTAACATATACGTGACCATGAAAACAAGTTAATATATGTAAGTAGACCTCCATAACTAACATATATGTGACCATGAAAACAAGTTAATATATGTAAGTAGACCTCCATAACTCACATATATGTGACCATGAAAACAAGTTAATATATGTAAGTAGACCTCCATAACTAACATAAATGTGACCATGAAAACAAGTTAATATATGTAAGTAGACCTCCATAACTAACATATATGTGACCATGAAAACAAGTTAATATATGTAAGTAGACCTCCATAACTCACATATATGTGACCATGAAAACAAGTTAATATATGTAAGTAGACCTCCATAACTAACATATATGTGACCATGAAAACAAGTTAATATATGTAAGTAGACCTCCATAACTCACATATATGTGACCATGAAAACAAGTTAATATATGTAAGTAGACCTCCATAACTCACATATACGTGACCATGAAAACAAGTTAATATATGTAAGTAGACCTCCATAACTAACATATACGTGACCATGAAAACAAGTTAATATATGTAAGTAGACCTCCATAACTCACATATATGTGACCATGAAAACAAGTTAATATATGTAAGTAGACCTCCATAACTAACATATATGTGACCATGAAAACAAGTTAATATATGTAAGTAGACCTCCATAACTAACATGTACGTGACCATGAAAACAAGTTAATATATGTAAGTAGACCTCTATAACTAACAAATATATGTGACCATGAAAACAAGTTAATATATGTAAGTAGACCTCCATAACTAACATGTACGTGACCATGAAAACAAGTTAATATATGTAAGTAGACCTCTATAACTAACAAATATATGTGACCATGAAAACAAGTTAATATATGTAAGTAGACCTCCATAACTCACATATATGTGACCATGAAAACAAGTTAATATATGTAAGTAGACCTCCATAACTCATATATATGTGACCATGAAAACAAGTTAATATATGTAAGTAGACCTCCATAACTAACATATATGTGACCATGAAAACAAGTTAATATATGTAAGTAGACCTCCATAACTAACATATATGTGACCATGAAAACAAGTTAATATATGTAAGTAGACCTCCATAACTAACATGTATGTGACCATGAAAACAAGTTAATATATGTAAGTAGACCTCCATAACTCACATATATGTGACCATGAAAACAAGTTAATATATGTAAGTAGACCTCCATAACTAACATGTACGTGACCATGAAAACAAGTTAATATATGTAAGTAGACCTCTATAACTAACAAATATATGTGACCATGAAAACAAGTTAATATATGTAAGTAGACCTCCATAACTCACATATATGTGACCATGAAAACAAGTTAATATATGTGAGTAGACCTCCATAACTAACATATACGTGACCATGAAAACAAGTTAATATATGTAAGTAGACCTCCATAACTAACATATATGTGACCATGAAAACAAGTTAATATATGTAAGTAGACCTCCATAACTCATATATATGTGACCATGAAAACAAGTTAATATATGTAAGTAGACCTCCATAACTAACATATATGTGACCATGAAAACAAGTTAATATATGTAAGTAGACCTCCATAACTAACATATATGTGACCATGAAAACAAGTTAATATATGTAAGTAGACCTCCATAACTAACATGTATGTGACCATGAAAACAAGTTAATATATGTAAGTAGACCTCCATAACTCACATATATGTGACCATGAAAACAAGTTAATATATGTAAGTAGACCTCCATAACTCACATATATGTGACCATGAAAACAAGTTAATATATGTAAGTAGACCTCCATAACTAACATATATGTGTGATACAAGCATTCTATGTCGCCTTTAATAAATTTGGTCAGTTTTCTGGATACAGTATTAATAATGAAAAATCTTCAATACTTTTCCTGAATGAAGAAGAGAGAAATAATTTGGTTATAGATACACCTTTTTTTAGTGTGAGGGAGGGGTTTACCTATCTTGGGATCACGATTACTCCCCAAATGAATACAGTTGTTGAAGCAAACTATGACCCGCTGATGAGAGAGGTACAAGATTCACTTGAAAAATGGACGACATTATATCAATGATTGGCCGGATCAACTTAATTAAGATGACTATCTTGCCAAAATTCTTATATTTGTTTCAGTCACTCCCATTACCATTGCCAAAAAACTTTTTTAAAGACATTAAAAGTGCGTTTTGTAGATTTATCTGGAACGGTAAAAAACCTAGATTAAGACTAAGATTACTATATTTGCCATATGATAGGGGTGGATTACAGTTGCCCAATCTACAGTGGTATTATTGGGCTGCTCAGCTGCGTAGTGCTATGTTTTACTTTGTTACACACTCTCCTCCAGCATGGGTTTCTATTGAACAAGCATCAGTATCTAAGTTGCCATTAAGCCTATACTTATATTCAGCAGATTTTAAAACTTTAAAGAAAAAAACAACAAATCCCTTTCTTAAAAACTCTATTGATATTTGGTTTAGGGCTCATAGACATATTAGTGATACACCCCCCATCTCTCAATTTTCACCTATATAGGATAATGCGCAGTTCACTCCTGGCAGGGCAGATGGTGGTTTCGGGCTTGGGCCGACGGGGATACGAAAAATTGGAGACTTACTGTATATGTTCAGGGCAATTTATTAACATTTAACGACCTTTGTGTGAAATATTTAATCCCAAAAAAACACTTTTTTAAGTATTTACAGTTGAGGCACTTCATTTTATCAAGGTGTCACCAGGCTACGCATGAACCGCCGCTGTCCTGTCTTGAGGGTATTGTGTTAAAACACATGAATGGCAGACGGCAAATTACTACACTCTATACTGCACTTGTCTCGCATGATGAGGAATCTAGTCATGATAGAAGGAGGGCATGGAGTTTGGATATTAAGGAAGATATTGAAGAAGCTGAGTGGGTGAAAGCTTGTTTAAAAGCTCAATCTCAAATCATTATTACTTGAATGAAACTGTTACAACACAAATGGTTAATGAGGACATACATAACCCCTGAGAAACTCAACAAGTGGTCCCCTGGCATTCCAGATACATGTGTGAAATGTTTGACTGAGAAAGGTACCTTAATTCATTGTGTATGGGAATGCCCGAAATTGGTAGCTTTTTGGAAAATGGTTGCCTGTAATTTAAGTTTACTTACAGGCACTCAGGTACCCTGCGTAGCTAAACTCTGTATTTTGGGGATATACCCAGATTGCTTTTCTGTAAACTCTAAGTGTAAGACTTTTATCAACTTTGGCCTCCTGCAGGCCAGGAGGATGGTTGCACTATCTTGGAGGGAAACTGAAGTATCCTCTACACAATCTTGGATTAGGGAGATGGCAAGGTGTGTTACATTAGAAAAGTTAACCTATGTAATTAGGGGTAAAGCACAAGAATTTGAAGAGGTGTTGACACCCTTAATTAACTTTCTCAAGCAACAATAGATCATACTTGTTTGTAAGACTATAGAGTGTGACCATTTTATTTAATATTTTAATTTATTTATTATTTATTTATTTCATTATTATATATTTATTTTATTTTATTTTGGTGTCTGTGTATACAGCAATGTTTGCTTGTGTATTATTGTGTAACTGGTTTGATATGGGGCGATGTGTTTATATGTTCTTATTGAAAATCAATAAAAACATTGTTAAAACAAAAACTAGTGGGTTGTGTGGGATCCTTACTGGGTGTTCTTATGGGGACCACTACTGCTTCTTTCCAGGCACTTGGTAATCTTCCCTCTTTCCATACCTTGTTGTACAATAGCAGCAACTTTAATAATGCTCTCTCCCCTAGTTGTTTTAGCATTATATTGCATATCTTATCTTTCCCTGGGGAGGTTGGTCTTGATTTATTTATTGCCCTCGTCATTTCTGCCATAGTAAATGGTTCGTCAGTTGCTTCCCCTGTTTCTTCCCTCCTGTCTAGCACACCTGGATACTGATTCATTGTTTTCTCTCTCCTCCTCCTCCCCTCTTCTGATAGATTTTCAATGCCATGTACTCTTGCAAATGACTTTGCCATCATTTCTGTCTTATCCCTGTTAGAAATTGCAGTCTCCTCCCCACACGTCATGAGCGGATAATCCCATACCTTTCTATCTCCCCCCATCTTTTTTATCATTCCCCATACTTCTCCTACAGGTGTCGTTCTTCCTATTTTTTTCACAAAATTCTCTCCAGCTTGCCCTCTTGGCCTGGCGTATTGTTCTTTTCACTACTGTCTGTGCCTTCTTATATTGGACTAGCTGCTGCACGCGATGGGTTCGTTTGAGTTGTTTAAATTCTCTGTTTCTTTTTTTAACAGCTTGACGACATTCTTCTGTCCACCACGGTACCAGTTTCCTATTTATCTTGCTCTTACTCTGGGGGATGGCTCCCTCTGCTGACCTTACAATTCCTGAGGTTATGTTCTCATTTATCTCCTCTATATCTCCTGAAACATCCACTCTTGTCAGTTCTTCCTCACTCAACTCCTGAAACAGATCCCATTTTGCCTTAGCGTATACCCACTTTGGGATTTGTCCACTCGCACTTACTTCCATTCTCTCCTACCGAACATGTCACTGGGTAGTGGTCACTACCTACAGTGGAATCCGCACAGACTTCCCGACTACTAACGCCCGCAATGGCACTTGACACTAGTGTTACATCTAATGCTGACTCATAACCTGTAGCTGTGTTCACCCTCGTTCCTCTCCCATCATTAATACATACCAAGTTCCTTTCATCCATCAACTCTTCAACTACTTTCCCATTTGAATTAGTTTGTATGCCCCCCCCCCCCCCCCCCCACACACACACACACACACACACTGAGCTATGGGCATTGAAATCTGCACACCATATTATTTTTTGACTGTTTTGCCCTGGTATTGCCAGTAATTTATCCAGCTCCAACCTTTTACATGGGTTATAATAATTACTTAGAACCACCTTCTCCTCTTTCTCCCACACTTCCACCACTATATACTCCTGATCCTCCCCCTTTTCCAGCACCCTATATGGAATACCTTGCTTAATGAATGTGGCACCCCCCCCCCCCCTTATCACTGTATACCCATGTAACACAAAGTCTAACCTTGGTTTTAGCCATGTTTCTTGCACACATACTATATCTGGTCTTATCGCCATTTCCTTGATAAATTGCTTAAACTCCTGTCCATTCGCCAGCAAGCTCCTCGCATTCCATTGTAAAAGAATTACCATGATCAATATCAACCCACACATGTTGCATCCTGGCTCGACTGATTTGTGAGGTTCTCCATCACTTCTTCGCATGTCAGTCCCACTAATCCCAAATAGTTCACTGCTGCTTTAACGATGAGCTGGATTTGAACACTTTTTGATTTCACTTCGGCTGCACTATTGATCACTCCTGTTATGAACGTCACTAAGTCTCTTTTCTTCACATACATCCTATCATCTGCCCTTAGTTGTGTTTCTTGCGTTTCCACAGCTCTTTGCTTATTTCTGTCTTGATTCTGTGTTCTTTTTTTTATATTATAAATTTTTATTTTTGAACAAAGAACCAGGAAAAGAACATCCCCCAAGAACAAGGAGGGAGAGAAAAAAAACAAAACAAAACAAAAACAAACAAATATAAGCAGCAACAAACAAAAATAAAATGCACAAGTAATCAACTAGTTGGTGAAAACAGGTACATAAATATAAAGAACAAATAAACAAAATAGAACAAAACACAGAGGGAGGCGAAAGAGAAAATCCACAATAATAATAGTAAAAACAATAGTATAATAGTGTGCTCACTAAAAAATGTTACATGGTAAAAAAAAAAAATAATAAATAAAAAAATTGAATCAGATTGATTCAGTTGGGGTCCAGAGAGGAGAGGGTGTTTACATATGTGATGAGAGATTCCCATCTTTCATAAAAATTGGCAGCTGAGCCTCTAAGGGAACATTTAACTTTTTCCAATGACAAAAAAGACATTAAATCACTTAACCAAGAAGTAGTAGGGGGAGCGTTCACGCTTTTCCAGTGTAATAGAATACGTCTGCGGGCTATGAGCGAGGCAAAAGCAACAACATCAGAGTTTTTCTCAGTGAGACTAGATGGAGTACGAGGTACCCCAGAGATGGATATCAGTGGGCAGAATGTTCTAACTTGATATTGAGGGGAGTGTTTAATAATTTAAAAAAACATGACCAGTAATGGACTCATTTGGGACAAGAAAAAAACATATGAACCTTGTGCCTGAAAATAGCCTACTAAGTCTGTTTTTTATGAAATGAATTTTGTGGAGAACCTTAAATTGGATTAAACTAAGACGAGCACAAGAAGATGTATTGACCCTGATCAGTGCCTCTCTCCACCACCCTTCTGTCAAATCAAAGCCAAGCTCCTTTTCCCAACTTTCCTTGACCTTCACAAGGGAGGACATGTTTGAAGATGATATGAGGTCAAATAATACTGAAATCCTACCACGAGCCACTGGAAGAGATAGTACCTCAGTAATAAGAGATCCCATCGGTGATTGTGGGAAAGAAGTAAAGTTTTGTCGAGCATAGTTCTGTGCCTGGAAATAACGAAACATATGAGATTGGGGTAAATTATATTTATCACGAAGATCATTAAAAGTAGCGAATAAGCCCTTTAAATATAGATCCGAAAAAAGGAACCAGACCTCTCTCTCTCCACAAAGAGAAAGCTGTGTCTGCATTGGAGGGGGTAAATAAATGATTTTTGCAAATAGGGCTTAATGGGATGGGGGTTGAGAGTTTGAAATTTTGCCTGAATTGTTTCCAAATTTTCAAAGAGGAAAGTACAATTGGGTTTTTAATATAACTAGGATAACGAGAAGCCAGACGAGCACAAACCAGAGCCACCAGAGATGAGGGATGGCAAGAGGCATCTTCCATTATGCACCAGTCTAAATTGGGAGAATTACACCAGGCATGGATTTTTGAAGATTGGCCCAATAGTAGAATAATAAGTTAGGAAGTGCGAGGCCCCCATCTGATTTGCTTCTTTGGAGTGTTGTTCGGCGTGCTCTTGGGTTCTTACCAGCGCAAATACATTTTGAGATAATTTTGTCTAACATATGTATAAATGATTTAGATAAAAAAATTGGAAGAATTTCAATTCCTTCTATCGAAATGAAAACGGAGATCACGGAGATGATGAAAGGAGGGAGTTAAGGAGACGCGCGCGCTCCAAAGCCTCCAATAATCAACCGGGGCCAAGCGGTGAGAAGCCTTTCTCGCGCCGCGTGTCACTAACGGCAACCTCATCTGACCGAATCCGCGTCAGATGAATTCAGCGAACCTGACCCGGATTCGTCAGATGAGTGGTACCGTCTGAATCAGGCAGGAGCAGCAGAGCCTCGTCCCCAGATGCTCCAGAGAGACATGAAGGAGGTAAGAAGTGCTAACTAGCTAACTTTTTTTTTTTACCTTCGATAAATGGGGGAGGGCGGATCACTTTGATCTGAGCGATCAAAGTGATACACCCCCCCCCCCCCTTCAGTCCATGTCACATGATCGCCATTTATTCCTACTAGTTCATGTACTGTAATATCTGTTGCCAGAACTGATGTGAAAGAATTTTCAATTTACAGGTGCATCAAGCAGAGCTCCCACTGCTGTTGGCAGTGCAAAGAAAGGTAAAACAAATATATTTTTCTCCACATCACACTGCAGCAGTAACAAAAATGTATTTTTATGGTAATTGTGTATATTATTATATGTATAATTTTATATATTTCTATAATTTCCAGGGCGTGCATCAAGCAGAGGCTGTGGGCAGGATTATGGCTGGTATCAGGTTGACAACTGGCCTTCACTGCAACCCCTGGACCTCGGAGAGCTGCCGCAGAGCTGGATTCTGACCTGCCAGCTGACTTCCTGGAGCTGTTCCTCACAGATGAGCTGCTCCAACACATCGTGGATCAGACCAACTTAGCTAGTCCAACCCAGTATCACGCCAAAGCATGTAATACGCCCGCTGGTCACCAGGGCGTTGTGTGTCAGTGTTTTTTCTCACTGGCGTCTGGGGGACACGCTGACATGACCTGAACATGAACGTGCAGTACCAGTAGATGGCAGTCATTTGGTCATTGCCAACAACTTGTACAACAACTACTATGGAGCAGAGGAAGATGTCACGCCATTTTCCAGCTCCCGACCCACCAGGTTAGTCGTGTAGCTGTTGCTGATTTGAATTTTTGTTCATGATAACTTTATTTGGAGATGTTCTAGGCCGCCTACATCTCTTATCATCAGAGAGATCTCTACATCTCTCTATTAGAAATCCGAAGGTTATTAACTCGAGAATAAACTCCAGTTTAGTCTTGAGTTGAGACCAAACTGGATGATTGGGCTACTAAACGCTAGCTAATTTAGCAATTAGCTTTACAACTAACGCCATGAAAGGGTTTTACAGGTTTAAATGAGTAATGGTGAATCTTGGTTAATGTTAATTATGGCCCCACGACACATTACGGAGGTCCGTTTTTTTCCTTCTTTCTTTAGAAAAGATCCGGTCAGTCAAGGTCCTTTTAAACAGTGCTAATGATGTTTTAGCCTGCCTACGAAGTTAACGTTATATGTAAGCATTATATGACTTCTTGACAACTGTCTAAATAGTGAATGCTTGTAGGTAGAGATGCTAATTATTCTGTATACGTCATAGGTTGCTATAGCGACGGGAGGCAGACAGTCGATGACGAGCCTCTCTATGTCCAGTCTATTAATGTCCACCCCCTTCCGTGGTGGTGTCTCTCCAGTCTGCTCCCAAATTTCATATTCCTACAACAAGTTAGTAATGTAGCCACATGCTTGCAGTGAAGTTGTCGGCATATTTAATTCATTTTGATGAATTCAGCACAATCATGTAGATCTGTGACCTCCCTCATGCATCCCAACTCTGCCACAGACACATTCCTCTCTACTCTGTCCTCCTCTCTTGACTCTCTCTGTCCTCTTACTTCACGGCGGGTTCGTAAGTCCTCCCCAGCCCCGTGGTTGTCGGACTCAGTGCGTGCTGAGAGAGCCACGATACGGGCAGCAGAAAGGAAATGGAGGAAATCAAAACACCCTGACGACCTGCTTTCCTATCACTCTCTTCTCTCCACCCTCACTGCCTCTATCTCTGCAGCCAAACAATCTTTCTATCAGACTACAATTCAATCCTCTTTCTCTAACAACCAAAAAACTTTTCTCGATCTTCTCCAACCTCCTTGACCCCCCACCCCCCCTCCTCCCTTCTACCAATTCACTTTGTCAACTACTTCACAAAAAAAGTAGATGACATTCGCTCTTCTTTCTCAACCCCACCTCCTGATCTCACCACTCTACCAACCACAAATTCAGCTCCTTCTCTATCCTCTTTCACCCCTCTATCTCAGGATCAAGTTCTTTCCCTAATAACCTCTGCCCGCCCCACCTCCTGCCCCCTTGACCCTATCCCCTCTCACCTTCTTCAGTCAATTGCTTCTGATCTTCTTCCTTTCCTCACCCACCTCATTAACACATCTCTATCATCTGGTTACTTTCCGGACTCTCTTAAAGAGGCCAGAGTGACCCCCCTCCTTAAAAAACCCACCCTTGACCCGTCTGAAGTAAATAACTACAGACCTGTCTCTCTTCTTCCTTTTCTCTCCAAAACTCTGGAGCGTGCTATCTTTAATCAACTCTCCTCCTACCTTCACCGGAACAACCTTCTTGATCCTCTTCAGTCTGGTTTTAAAGCAGGTCACTCGACCGAAACTGCACTTCTTGCTGTCACTGAGCAACTCCACACTGCCAGGGCTGCCTCTCTCTCCTCTGTGCTCATCCTCTTGGACCTTTCTGCAGCGTTTGACACAGTTAACCACCAGATCCTTATTTCCTCCCTTCAAGAACTAGGTGTCTCAGGATCTGCACTTACCCTACTCTTGTCCTATCTTCAAAACCGAACATACAGAGTAACCTGGAGAGGAACTGTGTCGGAACCCTGTCCTCTAGCTACTGGGGTCCCTCAGGGTTCTGTCTTGGGCCCTCTCCTCTTCTCTCTATACACCAACTCTCTTGGTTCTGTTATTCTCTCTCATGGTTTTTCCTATCACAACTACGCCGATGACCCCCAACTCATTCTCTCTTTTCCCAGCTCCGACACACATGTAGCAGAACGGATCTCCGCTTGTCTGACCGACATCTCTCAGTGGATGTCTGACCATCACCTGAAACTCAATCTCGACAAGACTGAGTTTCTTTTTCTCCCAGGAAAGGGCTCTGCCACCACAGACCTAACCATCACCCTCGACAACTCTGTGGTAACATCGTCTCATACCGCAAGGAACCTGGGTGTGACACTTGATGACCATCTCTCCCTAACTGCCAACATTGCTGCAACAGCTCGATCTTGCAGATACATGTTGCACAACATCAGAAGGATACGGCCTCTTCTAACCCAGAAGGCGGCACAGGTTCTGGTCCAGGCTCTTGTCATCTCCCGCTTGGATTACTGCAACTCCCTCCTGGCTGGTCTCCCTGCGTGTGCCATACGACCTCTGCAACTCATCCAGAATGCAGCAGCTCGACTGGTCTTCAACTTACCAAAATTCTCCCACACTACACCTCTCCTCTGCTCCCTTCACTGGCTTCCTGTAGCTGCTCGCATCCGCTTCAAGACTCTAGTGCTTGCGTTCCATGCTACAAACGGATCCGGTCCAGCCTACATCCAGGACATGATCAAAACTTACACCCCAGTCCGCCCACTTCGCTCTGCATCGGCAAACCGGCTCGCTGCCCCCTCACTGAGAGGATCGCAGAGGCATTCACAGAACTCGAGACTGTTCACTGTCCTCGCTCCCAAATGGTGGAACGAGCTCCCCATCGACATCCGGACAGCGGAAAGCCTCCACATCTTCCGCCGCCGACTAAAAACACATTGCTTCCGACTCTACCTCGACTAAGACGATGACGACGACGACAAAAAAAACAAACAAAAAAAAAAAACGTATACATCGCACTTACGACTAGCACTTCATAGTTTGGTTTACTTGAAGCTCTTACTTACTTCTAGCTCTTATTTGTACCCAAATGTTTAAATGCACTTATTTTAAGTCGCTTTGGATAAAAGCGTCTGCTAAATGACATGTAATGTAATGTAATCTGTATTGTCTACAATTGTCACTGTGTTTTGCTAGCTTGCTTGTAGTTGACACATTGGAAATGACTAAGAATTCAGTATTTGCCCTTTGTGAACTCCAATAAGGCTTGCTGCAAGATAATTGACCATTTTTTTATCTTTTTCTGTCCAACAGCTGCAGCCCACACCCCCTCCTACCTTTACCTCTCCTTGGCTTTTCCTATAACAACCCAACGGCTCTTTAAAGAGCCACTCCTCTACTGAACTAGCTCTCTCTCTCTCCCTGTCTCTCACACACGCTCACACATCCCTCTCTCTCTCACACACACACACACCTCTTTATCTCACACACACACCCAAGAATCCAAGATGGCGGGGCAAGAATCCAAGATGGCGGCGCGCACGGACGCAGCGGCTCACGGCTCTCCCTTTTTGTGCTATTTTCTGTGTTTTTCGTTTGTGTTTTTCGTAAGTACGTGTTCAAATCGCTGCTATAGCCGTCAGGACTTACTCGACGTTGGTTTTAGGCATAAGTTACCCACCACAAGTGACTTTCAACGAACTCACAATATACCCGACGACGTCGCGAGGCAACCGGGCTCTCCGTGGATTGTTATCGGGTCCGGCAGGCGTCGGAGACGGCGGAGGGAGAGAAAGCAGAAGCGAGGACGCCGGTCAGGCCTGTTGGTGAAACTCAGGACACAGCCACACAAGCCTCCCCTACCCAGCTTGTTCCTCACAAACGCGAGATCTATGGTTCACAAGATGGACGAGCTGGAACTACAGTTGGCTGGGAATCGCTATGTTAAGAACTGCTGTGTTATGATTATAACCGAAACCTGGCTTCACCCGCGGATCCCCGACGCCGCAGTAGAGCTAGCTAGCCGCTCTCTCCACCGCTGGGACAGAAACCAAGACTCCGGTAAGAGCAGAGGAGGAGGTCTTTGCATTTACGTACATAATGACTGGTCAAACAATAGCAAAATCATAGATAAACACTGTTCCCCGGACATAGAATACATGTCAGTTAAATGCAGACCACATTATTTACCCAGAGAGCTAACAGTAGTGATAGTTACAGCTGTATACATACCTCCGGATGCTAACGTTAGCATAGCTCTCGCTAGCCTGCTAAAAACAATAAACACACAGCTGCGCGCGCACCCACACGGAGTTCACATTATAGCTGGGGATTTTAATCAGGCGAACCTTAAGACGGTTCTTCCGAAATTTTTTCAGCACGTTAAGTGTCCAACCAGGGGTGCAAACACACTGGATCATGTCTATTCTAACATCAAGCATGCATACAGAGCCATACCACAATCTCATCTAGGCCAGTCAGATCACCTCTCTCTGCTCCTTACCCCGGCATACACCCCTCTCAGGAGGAGAACTACACCTCTCAAAAAGACTGTTACAACCTGGCCGGACGATGCACTCTCTCAGCTACAGGACTGTTATGCGAACACTCAGTGGGAGGTATTTGAACACCAGGACCTGGCAGAGCACACAGAAGCAGTACTGTCATACATCAGGTACTGCATTGGGAACGTCACTGTGGAAAAGAGCATCAGGGTTTTTCCCAACCAGAAACCCTGGATGACCAGCCAGGTCCGAATGCTGCTCAGGAAGCGTGACGCTGCCTTCAAGTCAGGTGACAGGGAACTGTACAGTGCCTCCAGAGCAGACCTGAAGAGAGGAATCAAGGATGCTAAGTCGGCCTACAAGAAGAGGATAGAGGACCACCTCTCTGATAACAACCCGCGACAGGTGTGGCAAGGCATACAGCATATCACAAACTTCAGGGGCTGTAACATCACACCTGGGAACCCAGACGCCTCGCTGGCAGAGGAGCTGAACTGCTTCTTCGCAAGATTTGAGAAAACTGAGCCCCATACAGCCTCACCACCTCCGCAGCCACCAGCACCCAGCACCGTCACACTGACTGTACAGGATTCTGAAGTGAGACGGGTGCTAAGAGCAGTAAACCCAAGGAAGGCAGCTGGCCCGGACGGGATACCAGGGAAGGTGCTCAAAGCCTGTGCAGACCAGCTCTCACAAGTTTTCACCTGCATCTTCAACCGTTCCCTGTCTCAAGCCACCATCCCATCCTGCCTGAAGACAGCTACAATCATCCCCGTGCCCAAGAAATCATCCACAGACAGCCTCAACGACTACCGCCCAGTCGCCCTAACACCGGTCATCATGAAGTGCTTTGAGAGGCTGGTTCTTCACCACATCAAAGACAGCCTTCCTCAGACCTTCGATCCACATCAGTTTGCTTATAGAGCAAACAGATCCACGGAGGATGCCATAGCCATAGCTCTCCACACTGCGCTGAGCCACCTGGAACACCAGGGGAGCTATGTGAGGCTACTCTTCATCGATTACAGCTCAGCCTTCAATACAATCATCCCGGACATTCTGGTCAGTAAACTTGTGGATTTAGGCCTCCACCCACACACCTGTTCATGGATAAAAGACTTCCTCACGAACCGTCCACAGACTGTTAAACTTGGTAACCACATCTCCTCCACCCGCACACTCAGCACCGGCTCTCCACAGGGGTGTGTGCTGAGCCCACTACTGTACTCCCTCTACACCCATGACTGTAGCCCAACCCACCTTGGTAACACCATCGTCAAGTTTGCAGACGACACCACTGTGGTTGGACTAATCTCAGGGGGAGATGAGTCTGCTTACAGGGATGAGATCCTAAAGTTGACAACGTGGTGTTCAGCGAACAACCTGGCACTGAATGCCACAAAGACAAAGGAAATCGTCATCGACTTCAGGAGGCACCGCGCAAACCCAGCTCCCCTCTACATCAACGGTGTCTGTGTAGAGAGGGTCCAGACCTTCAAGTTCCTGGGCACCGTCATCTCGGCTGACCTCTCCTGGACCCCGAACATCACGGAGATCACCAAGAAGGCCCAACAACGCCTGCACTTCCTGAGAGTGCTCAGGAAAAACAACCTGGATGAGAAGCTGCTGGTGAACTTCTACCGCTCTTCCATAGAGAGCCTGCTGCTGTACTGCATCACAGTGTGGTACGCCAGCTGCACTGAAGCAGACAGGAAGGGTCTTCAGAGAGTCATCAACGCAGCACAGAGGATCATCGGCTGCACTCTCCCCTCCCTAAAGGACATTTACCACTCTCGCTGCCTGAACAGAGCGAGGAACATTGTTAAGGACAGTTCCCACCCCGGCTTTCATCTGTTCGACATGCTGCCCTCTGGCAGACGCTACAGGTGTGTCCGAGCTCGGACAAATAGACTTAAGGACAGCTTCTTCCCCAGAGCCATAACCACACTGAACATGGACATGCACTGACCATCCTACCTCTACCACATACTCTCACACATTCTGGCATGTGCAATACTCTACATTTCATGCTGAAATGCTTATTTATTTAATAATTTACTCCACACTATGCAATACTTATATACTGTGCACTACTTATATTGTATATACAGATTTTTATCCTGCTTAAATTACATTCCAACTGTGCAATATCTGTATTTTTAAATGGTACCCTGCTAAAATCACTTTCATACTGTGTAAATGTTTATATTTCTATTTTTATATACTGCAAAATTACATTTCACTCTGTGATATTTATATTCTATATGCTGCTAAAATCATATCTCACACTGTGATATTTATATTTCTATATTTCATATACTGTTAAAAAAAAAAAAAAATACACTTCATACTGTGGAAATAGTCTTATTTATTATTTTTTTTATACCCTGCTATGGGTCACGTCTCATAGAAATGCACTTTTTATATTTAAACCCTGCTACAGACCTGCTATTTCATATTGTGCAATAAGAATTTGATGGCTGTATATCCTTTTAATGTAGTACGCTGCAACTGAAAACCCACCTCACGTTAACTAGGGTCACTTTTTCTTTTTAATGTCCTTGACCCATACACTGGTTGTTGTTGTTGTTGTTATTGTTCTTCGTTGTTAGCTGTATGCACTTTCAAGGTGAAGTCAAGTAAATCTCGTTGTACAACTTGTATAATGACAATAAAGGCATTCTATTCTATTCTATTCTATTCCCTCTCTTTGTGTCTGTCAGTCCGTCTGTCTTCTGTTGGTCTGTCTATCTTTCTGTCTCACAGACATGCCAGGCCAGGGATCAACCTCAAGACAGTGTGTGGCCTGTCGCACTGTTATAAATGTAGCTTGCAAAACCTGCAAAATATGCAAGGCAGAACAGCCACATAAACTAAGGCTTTAAAAAAAACTGGCCAGCTTCCTGGAGGGGACCCGCAGATGAAGGTTTCTGGCAGACAGCCACACTTTCTGCCCTGGCTGGTAGGCGAGGCGGGTCGTCTCCTACGGTCGGCAGCTTTCTTGACCCGATCCCCCTGGCGGACTAACACCTGCCGGGCGGCTGCCCAGATGCGGCAGCAGCGGCGAACCATGGCGTGGGCAGAGGGCACCGAGACTTCAGGTTCCTGGTCGGTAAAAACAGGGGGGCTCATAACCATAGACACATTTGAATGGTGTCATACCCGTGGCTGAGGTGGGCAATGAATTGTGTGCATATTCTACCCAGACCAGGTGTTTACTCCAGGATGAGGGGTTCTGTGAAACGAGGCATCGGAGGCCAGTCTCCAGCTGTTGGTTCAGGCGCTCCGTCTGGCCGTTAGCCTCCGGAGGTCAGGCTGGCTGTGGCTCCGATGAGCCGGCAAAACTCCCTCCAGAACCGTGATACGAACTGGGGCCCCCGGTCTGAAACGATGTCCTTGGGGAATCCATGGATCCTGAAGACGTGGTTAGTCATGATTTCAGCAGTTTCTTTGGCTGTAGGTAGTTTTGGCAAGGCTATGAATCTGACCATTTTGGAAAATCTATCCACCACCGACCTCACGGTGGTGTTACCTTGAGAGACCGGGAGCCCCGTGACGAAGTCCATTGATATTTCTGCCCATGGTCTGGAGGGGATTGGGAGCAGGCCTCGACGTACTCCTTGGCGTCTGGTTCCATGGCTGGCCACCAGAACCTCCAGGCGATGGCAAACATAGTCCGTCGAACCCCCGGGTGGCAGGTAAGCAGCGAGGTGTGTCTGTTCTCAGGGCACCCACTAGGTGGCGGAGCCTCACCGTTGGCTTGCTTTACCTCGTTCTCTATTTGCCATGTCACCGCTCCAACCACACAGTTCAGTGGAAGGATAGGCTCTGGTTCCTTGGCAACAGGCTCGGGGTCGTAGATCCGGGATAGGGCGTCGGGCTTGACGTTGCGGGACCCCGGCCTGTAAGAGAGGGAGAAAGAGAAGCGGTTAAAAAAGAGTGACCACCTGGCCTGGCGAGAATTGAGTCTCTTGGCTTTACGGATGTATTCCAGATTCTTATGATCCGTCCAGACGATGAAGGGAGGCTCTGGAACGCCACCTCCGCCGCCGGAGACCAGTGGAACCTCACCTGTGGGGAGGTAAGTGCGTGCAACGGGGCAGCTATTGCGCTAAAGCTTCTGATAAACCGCCTGTACAAGTTAGCAAATCCAAGGAATTGCTGAACCTTCTTGCGGCTATCAGGCGTGAGCCACTCAGCCACAGTGCTAACTTTAGCCGGGTCCATCTGCACTCTTCCAGGGGCTACAATGAAGCCCAGGAAGGAGATGATGTCGGCATGAAACTGACTCTTTTCAGCCTTAACATAGAGCTGGTCTCTAATAGTCTCTTGAAAACTTTAGTTACATGTTCTCTGTGGGTGTCTAGGTCGGGGGAGTAGATTAAAATATCATCTAAATAAACATAAACAAAATGGTCGAGGAAGTCCCTAATGACGTCATTTATCATGGCTTGAAATACAGCGGGGGCATTAGTGAGTCCGAAGGGCATGACTAGATATTCATAGTGTCCTACAGGGGTGTTAAAACCTGTCTTCCACTCGTCCCCCTCCCTGATTCTGACTAGGTGGTAGGCGTTCAGAGTCCAGTTTAGTAAAAACCTTGGCCTGCTGTAGCTGATCAAATACGGAGGACATGAGGGGCAGGGGATAGCGGTTCTTGATGGTGATAGCGTTTAGAGGGCTGTAATCTATACAGGGTCTTAGAGACCCGTCCTTCTTGCCCACAAAGAAGAACCCGGCTCCTGCAGCTGATGAGGAGGGACGGATGAGACCCGCCTTGAGTGAGGTTTCTATGTAGTCCCTCATAGCCGCTCTCTCTGGGCCAGAAATAGAATGTAGGCGACCTTTTGGAATGGTGGAACCGGGAATCAAATCTATAGCGCAGTCATGGGGTCTGTGAGGGGGAAGCGACATGGCTCTGGTCTTGCTAAAAACCTCCTGAAGGTGGTGGTAGCAGGGAGGTACTGTGCTCAGGTCTGGGGTCTCAGACACTGCGGCAGGGGGGACAGAGACATGGTTAATAAGTGTCACATCCCCACCCTGAGTCTGGGTCTTGCTCTGGTTGTCTTTACAGTTCTCCCCCCACCCAATGATGGTCCCTGATCTCCAGTCCACCTGGGGGTTATGCCTGCACAACCATGACAGTCCTAGGATCAATGTCTGAGATGGGGATTTAAATAAGTAAAAGTTCATGGCTTCAGTGTGCCCCCCAAAGCCTAGTTCGAGAGCTTCTGTGGCGTGAGTGATCACAAAAAGTTCTTTGCCGTTAAGGGCACTGGCTTTGATAGGCCTGGCCAGGATCTGGGTTTTAAGTCCTATTTTTGCTGCCAAATCCCAATTCATGAGGCTTTCATCAGCTCCTGAGTCTATGAGTGCTTCCAGATCATAGCTGGTGGTGTGGTGCTTGATGATGACAGGTGTGAGTTTACGCGGTTCCGGGCCAGAAACCGTAAACTGACTCACCACTGTTGGTCGTTTAGCTGGGCAGGCAAAGACGAGATGGCCTGACTCCCCGCAGTAAAAGCACCGACCCTCCTGCCGCCGTCGCCGTCGCTCCTCGGCTGTCAGCCTCGTCCGCCCCAGCTCCATGGGCTCTCCCACTCCCTCCCTGGGGTATCGAGGCTGCTCGGGAGGTGATCGGTGGAGCGCCAGCCCAGTCGGCGTTGCAGAGCGTGGTGGTCGGTCGCGCGGCTGCCTGAGCTCGTGGAGTCTGTTGTCGGTCCGGATGGCCAGAGCAATTAGGGCTTCCAGGCTTGTCGGCAGGTCCAGCGGCACCAGCTGCTCCTGGATCGGTTTCGCCAGCCCCTTCAGGAAGATGTCATAGAGTGCAGTCATGTTCCACCCACTCTCCGCCACTAAGGTACGGAACTGAACAGCGTAGTCGCAGACTGATCGACTCCCCTGTTTCAGCCCGCTCAGCTCTCTTGCCTTTTCCCGGGCCGTGGAGACCGGGTCGAACGTCTGCCGTAAGGCTCCCTGAAAGTCTGTGAGTGACCCGCAGAGGGGCGAGTCTCGTCCCCACTCGGCCATGGCCCACGCTCTCGCTCTGCCCGACAGATGAGAGATCATGAAGGCGACCTTGGATCTGTCCGAGGTAAAGGTCGGGGCATAATGTTCAAAATGCATGGAGCATTCAGTTATGAAGGCTTGGCAGAGTCCTTGTACGCATGAAAAGCGCTCTGGGGGCGCGAGTATCACCCCGGATCCGGCGAAGGAGGCAGCCTGCGTCGGCGTTGCCACAGACACCGGAGGCTTCGGTGCTGCGGGCGGGCTGGTCGTGGACCGCAGGAGATCGGTCAGGTTCCGCACCTGGGTCGTAAGCTGACCCAGATGCTCCGCCATGGTGGTCTGGAACTGCTCCTGCCTGGAGAGAAGGGCTTCCTGGGTCGCTCACAAAGAGGATCAAAAACTTGTGGCATCTGTGGCTGTGACGAGGAGCTCTGGTGATCAGGCATGGGTGAAAACACACTGGCACTGAAACAGGGAAACAGAGAGTTTTTAAAGTCCACATGGCTTAATTGTCAGCAGGTGTGTGTAATCAGGGCCGGCAGGCCGGCAGAGGAGGGGGCAGGGCAAACTGTGACACCTTTGTAGTTAGTAACACTGGTCTTAGCAGAGTAAAAAGCTATTTCTGTTGAGTCCACACAATTTTCGGGTTAAACTGGGTTTAACATCCATCAATTCATTCATTCTCTACCGCTGTTGAGGCCAGGGTGGGTTGGAGCCTATCCCAGCATCTTTCGGGCACAAGTACCCGACACACACAAGTACTTGTGCTTGCCAGTTCATATCAGGGCAACATACAGACAGACATTCACACACACACACACACACACACACACACTTAACCTATCCCTTCATGCATGCCTTTGAACGGTGGGAGGAAGCCTGAGTACCTGGAGAGAACCCACACAGATATGGGGAGAACATGTAAACTCCACACAGAAAGATCCAAGAGAATCTGAGAATCTTGATTAGGTTAATGGAACATCTTCCTCTACTGCTGTCCACTGTGATTGACTGTTCAGCTGACAGCAGCCTGGCTGGAAAAATGCTTTGTGGTATATTTTTTTTAATTTAATTATGAGCAGGATACTTTCTGACCAAATGCAAAGTTTAAAATGTTGTACTTTATTGCACATTGCTCCTATAACATAAACATCACTGACGTTGTCTTACTGACAAAAACAACTTGGAATATATACAATGAAATGTAGTATCTAATTTTAGGAAGCTTAATTTCATTGTGCCAAATGATCCTTTTAGGTATCATTGTTTAATGCAATAAGTGAAGTGAATTGGGGAAATGTTAAAAAGGTGTGGCTGAGCTGATGGGGGGTTGGGGGGTGGGACCATCACATGGTGGGCCCGCTCTCCGTTCCTGGTCTGGGTGAGGGCAGCAGTGGTGGCCGGCAGGCGTCGCTGGACGTGGGGGATCGGGTCCCCTGCGCTCGGTCTGGGGGGTGTCCGGGAGGCATGGTTGTGGCCCATCATGATGCACCTCCCTGAAGGTGCTGTGGTGGGCGGCAGTCTGCTTACCCGGCGGGGGTCGTCGGCGGGCGCAGACGCTCCCGGATGTTGGGGGACCCCTCTCCGGGGTCCGCGGGGTTGGGTGCGGCGGGTCCTTGGACCACTGGCCCCGCCTCTACCTGGGGGGTCTGGACCGGCTCGGGAGTCTGCCTCTCTTCCGTCTCTGGGGGCCCCCTTGGCTGGTGGCCCTACGTGGGCCTCCGCCAGTCCCTCCCTGGGCTGGGGGGCGTGTGGTTGGCTTCTGGGGGGCGGTGGGGGTGGCTGTGGTGGGTATCTGGCCGTGCCTCCCCGGTGGGCGGTCTGGGGGGGGCTCTGCTCCCCCAGGTGGTGGGCTGGCCCTGCCCTCTGGGTGCGGGGACCCTGGGCAAAAATAGAGCCCTGATTGTCTCTGGGTGTTCATATGGCTTCCGGTGCTTCAGGTACATAGACACTTTCAGGAGTTGATTTAATTATTTCACGTTATTAATGTGGATGTGGAGGATGTTACAGTTAAATGTTAAATATGAAGTACAAGTGTAGTGCTGTAAATCATCCACTTTATCAAGTCCTTCACTGAGAAAATGTAAGTCCGAAAGGGTTGTAGAAGTCATTCAGTACTTCAGCAGCTAGATATGTTTGTAATAGCATGCTGAAGCCAGGTCATCCTTAAGGGTACAACTTACCCACAATGTTCACTGTGTGCTGCCATTCATCCCGAAAGAAGAGCATGTTATGAGCTTTCATGGTGAACTTGTATTCTTACATTGCCAGGCATCTCTGATGCAATAGAAAACCACAGGAGCTTTACAACATTTAAATACCTTTTGACACATCAAGAGCAGCCTCCAATTCTAAACTGATAGATTTTATTGTTTATGTTATTCACATTGATGTAATAGTCAGCACATTATTTAATCATGATCACATATTTTATATCTTTTCCAGTAATAGATGACATTGTGAAAGAAGGCTGTCCTGCTCCCAGTGCAGTGCTGAAATGGAAAAGGAAAGGTGTGTTGTAATGTCAATCCATAATTGTCTGAATATGGTTTAAAAAAAAAAAAAATATACATATATATATATATATATATAATTAAAGTATACCACAATGAAGTAATCAGATATTTTTGTCCATAATAGTTTTAGAGAGTCCAGTCAGCACACAGTCATAGAGGAGTAAAACGTATTCACACCGACCCGAGAGGATAAAATCATAATGAAATAAATGAATACTTGATTAATGTAGTAGTTGATCAATAGTTGATTAATTGTTGCCACTCTAAATGAATGTGCTTATAGTTTGAATGCTCCACCTTTCATTTTAAATATGTCCTGTAGTGTGGGATTTGCATTGTCCAGTCTTGGTCATCACTCAGTCTCAGTTTAGATGTTCTTAAGTAAGAGCATAAGCTGACAGTGAATGAGACTGTGATCTTTTATTTTCCCCACTGGTCTCATTGCTACACATTTCCCTTAATTCATACAGTAAGTGTGTCCATTCTTTGTAAACAGACACGTCTACTGACACATGATTTTGGTGTGATCTTGGTTTTCAAAGACAAAAATACCCTAGTCTCTGCTCTGAAGTGCTCTACTCTTCTATGAAACAGTCATTTGAATTGATTTTGATTAATTTGAGCACTGATGACTGCCCATATATTTATCCTATCATCCATCTCTATAGTCCATTGATTACAGTAATTTACCAATTATGCATGCAAGCTCTGTACCAGAATAACTACATATTTTCCCTTTCAGAATGCCCACATACAGTATCAGAGAGCAAAGAGTTCTACCCTGTGAAGAGGGTTGCCAAATGCAAAGTTTTAAAGGTTCAATAATCCCACACAGAGTCATTCACCTGCTGATGTTTCCTAGAAATCTCATGTTAGAGAATCTACAGTCATAAAGTGCTGATAGTCTTTATGTAATCTGTGTAATAATAATCATTTTTTTTTAGGGACAAAAATTGCAACTGGTGGAGTGGGAGCCGTGCAAATCCTGGTATGTATGACTTGTGATCACAGCATATCTTATTTGATACCAACACTGAGAACATTCACATGCACACCAATAATCTTTGTTTATGATACTGGCAAAGTGCTCTCTGTAGCCCGACGTGTGCCTCCAAAAAATGTTATCATCAGTCGAGGCAACTGAGACCAATGGAGACCGCAGTGCTGTCATTAGTCAGTTAACGACTCATTCCCGCAGCCCCTAGTGTTCTGGCGGTGAATTGCAATACCATACTGAAAACTGCAGCGCACTACCCCGTCTGTATGGTCACAGAGTTGGAAACTCTAAGAGTGACATATAAATCCAAATGGACTCTTAATTGCTCCTTTAGGCCTCCTGTGGAGGGGGGTTTGAGGGTGGAGGGGTATCTACAAGGTCAGATATTTAAGCATCTGTTGCAAGATGCAATATTAAGGCTAATTGTGACACTTTCTCTCCAGAAATTGAAAGTAAAATAAAGTGATACCTCAGTTATTACATTATTGGCTCAGTTATTACATTATCAAATGATTTTTTTTAATGCAAGGCTAATAACGTAATAACCAGCCAATAACGTAATAAGTTATTACGTTATTGGCAAAAAGTTAATACATTATTGGCAATTTATTACGTTATTGGTTTTATTACATTTAAATGATTACGTTATTGGCCGTTATTAGTTATCGGTTGCTACAGTATATAAAGAGGCTGCAGTTGTCTCAGTCAGAAATTCTAAACCATCTATCATGCTTCTCTGCTACCAGCACCATTGTCCAGAAGTCAGAAAGAGGCTTATTTAAAAATGCTAAAATTCTCCATCACTGCCTTACTCTCACTAAACTCCCTTTATTAGTGGATGATTAGTGTACATGCTAACATGATTGTATATGATTTTCATCCAAAAGTTAAGTTTGCAGAAAATGACACTTTGGTTCCTAAGGACAGAGCGTGTCACATACTGTACAGATTATAAAGCCCCACGAAACCAATGTCATTTGTGATTTTGGCCATATGGCATAAAACACCAACATGGTGGTTTGGTGGTTATCACTGTTGCCTCACAGCAAGATGGAGATTAGATTCCCCTGGGATCTTTCTGTGTGGAGCTTGCATGTTTTCCCTGTGACCCAAACAGGGATAAGTGGAAGAGAATGGATACAAGGACTTTATATGATAGTGTGCATCCACACTGTGTTCTTCTACAACCATTTCTTGACTATTAATATACTGTCATTTCATTAAATCCACTACGATACAACTATTGGGAAAACAGTCACAGGGGTCGAATGTGAGTCTTAATATGTCTTAATATGTTTTTTTTTAGCATACCAAATATTGCCACCGAAAGCTGTTCATTTGCACTAAATAAAGTAATACCAAATGAAGCGTTCTTTAATATCATTGGTACATTGCTCTTGGAGATAATACTATTTGAAGGCTGGCTCTGTAATTGGAGCCATGATGGATTCGGGGGAATGTGGTGGAGAGAAACACAATGAAGACGATGGAGGCCATCCTGAACAACACGGATCAACCACTTAACACCTTGATGGACCAAAGAAACAGGCTCCTCTCTCTCCACTGAAGGACTCGGAGGTACAGGAGATATTGTGCACCTACAGTCATCAGGCTTTACACTAGTCAAAAGATGAGCTGACAGACATTTAAATTTCCGTTTGAAGATGAATAAAGTAACTCTTATATATTTATCATTCTAATTCATGATATCTACATTTGGTCAAATAGACATTATACACACTCTGGCCATACTATACTATACTATGATTTGCTCTGATGTGCTTAAAAAACAACCAGTCCTCCAAACCAAATGACCACATAGGTACTGTACTAGTAGTCTGCAACCTCTGTGGCTCAGATACACACTAGGCGGATAATAAGGCTGTGAGACGAGTTTACATCAGTGGGCATTCCCAGTGACGTCATGCGCTCCCAGAAGGGAACCCCCTGCGCCCCCTCCCACTTTTTATATTTTATTGAGGAAAGCTTAGCCGGCCTCACTATAGGTGGTGAAATATTCACCAGACAGTGACTATTCTGACCTTTCACAGCATGTAGGCGGTATGATTTTATAATAAGTCCCTACTGATTGTTTCACGTCTCAGTACGTTGCTATGGTGGTTGCTAAGGACTCAACCCGGTATGGCCGGTAACGTGCGACTCCTCTTTTGGCTGTAATATCTACTTTTTCT
>NC_081150.1:21697881-21755381 GCF_958295425.1 Solea solea | reverse complement strand
TGCTGCATTCTGGATGAGTTGCAGGGGTCGTATGGCACACGCAGGGAGACCAGCCAGGAGGGAGTTGCAGTAATCCAAGCCTGAGATGACAAGAGCCTGGACCAGAACCTGTGCCGCCTTCTGGGTTAGAAGAGGCCGTATCCTTCTGATGTTGTGCAACATGTATCTGCAAGATCGAGCTGTTGCAGCAATGTTGGCAGTGAGGGAGAGATGGTCATCAAGTGTCACACCCAGGTTCCTTGCGGTATGAGACGGAGTTATCACAGAGTTGTTGAGGGTGATGGTCAGGTCTGTGGTGGGAGAGCCCTTTCCTGGGAGAAAAAGAAACTCAGTCTTGTTGAGATTGAGTTTGAGGTGATGGTCAGACATCCACTGAGAGATGTCGGTCAGACAAGCGGAGATCCGTTCTGCTACATTTGTGTCGGAGCTGGGAAAAGAGAGGATGAGTTGGGTGTCGTCGGCGTAGCTGTGATAGGAAAAACCATGAGAGAGAATAACAGAACCAAGAGAGTTGGTGTATAGAGAGAAGAGGAGAGGGCCCAAGACAGAACCCTGAGGGACCCCAGTAGCTAGAGGACAGGGTTCAGACACGGATCCTCTCCAGGTTACTCTGTATGTTCGGTTTTGAAGATAGGACGAGAGTAGGGTAAGTGCAGATCCTGAGACACCTAGTTCTTGAAGGGAGGAAATAAGGATCTGGTGGTTAACTGTGTCAAACGCTGCAGAAAGGTCCAAGAGGATGAGCACAGAGGAGAGAGAGGCAGCCCTGGCAGTGTGGAGTTGCTCAGTGACAGCAAGAAGGGCAGTTTCGGTCGAGTGACCTGCTTTAAAACCAGACTGAAGAGGTTCAAGAAGGTTGTTCCGGTGAAGGTAGGAGGAGAGTGGAGTGGCTCAGTGGTTAAGACCCTACCCTGTGTGCGAAAGACATCATGGTCGCAAGTTCGATCCCACCCCTGGCTGATTGTACTCAATTCCATTGTAAGTCGCTTTGGATAAAAGCTGCTAAATGACATGTAATGTAATGTAACGTAATGAGAGTTCATTAAAGATAGCACGCTCCAGAGTTTTGGAGAGAAAAGGAAGAAGAGAGACAGGTCTGTAGTTATTTACTTCAGACGGGTCAAGGGTGGGTTTTTTAAGGAGGGGGGTCACTCTGGCCTCTTTAAGAGAGTCTGGAAAGCAACCAGATGATAGAGATGTGTTAATGAGGTGGGTGAGGAAAGGAAGAAGATCAGAAGCAATTGACTGAAGAAGGTGAGAGGGGATAGGGTCAAGGGGGCAGGAGGTGGGGCGGGCAGAGGTTATTAGGGAAAGAACTTGATCCTGAGATAGAGGGGTGAAAGAGGAAAGAGAAGGAGCTGAATTTGTGGTTGGTAGAGTGGTGAGATCAGGAGGTGGGGTTGAGAAAGAAGAGCGAATGTCATCTACTTTTTTTGTGAAGTAGTTGACAAAGTGAATTGGTAGAAGGGAGGAGTGGGGGGGTGGGGGGTTCAAGGAGGTTAGGGAAGATCGAGAAAAGTTTTTTGGGGTTAGAGAAAGAGGATTGAATTTTAGTCTGATAGAAAGATTGTTTGGCTGCAGAGATAGAGGCAGTGAAGGTGGAGAGAAGAGAGTGATTGGAAAGCAGGTCGTCAGGGAGTTTTGATTTCCTCCATTTCCTTTCTGCTGCCCGTATCGTGGCTCTCTCAGCATGCACTGAGTCCGACAACCACGGAGCTGGGGAGGACTTACGAACCCGCCGTGAAGTAAGAGGACAGAGAGAGTCAAGAGAGGAGGACAGAGTACAGAGGAATGTGTCTGTGGCAGAGTTGGGATGCATGAGGGAGAAGGAGTCAGCTGAAGGAAGTGCTGATAGAACAGTTGAGGACAGAGAGGAGGGAGAGAGAGAGCGAATGTTGCGACGGACAAGTGCAGTATCTGATGAGATGAGATCATCAGATTGGGAGAGTGGGAGAGAGTAGGAAATGAAGAAATGATCAGAGACATGAAGTGGAGTTACCGTGAGGTCGGAGGTGGAGCAGTTTCTGGTGAAGATGAGGTCAAGGTGGTTGCCAGCTTTGTGAGTTGGTGGAGAAGTAGCAAGTGAGAGAGAAAGAGACGAAAGTAGAAATAGTAGATCGGATGACTTCTCTGACTGGATGTTGAAGTCACCAAGAAGAACAAGTGGTGGGCCATTTTCTGGGATGTTTGAGAGGAGGACATCTAGTTCCTCCAAGAAGTGTCCCAATGGGCCTGGTGGACGGTAGATGACAATAATGATTAGTTTGACTGGGTGAGTTACAGTTACAGCATGAAATTCAAACGACTGTGAAGAGAAGTGTGGCAGTGGGTAAAGAGTGAAAGTCCAGTTGGGGTTGATGAGCAGACCTGTCCCGCCACCTCTTCCAGTGGATCTGGGTGTGTGGGAGAAGGAGTGGGCAGAGGAGAGAGCTGCAGGGGTGGCTGTGTTGGAGGGTGTTATCCAAGTCTCAGTGAGAGCAAGGAAGTCCAGGCATTGCTCAGTAGCAAAGCCGGAGATGAGCTCAGTCTTGCGGGTAGCTGACTGGCAGTTCCACAGGTCCCCTGCGACAAGGTGTTGGATGTGTGTGGAGCGGGTGGGATAGATAAGTGAGGACAGGTTACGGTGATGCTGTGAGTGATTGTGAGGTTTGTAGTATCTATGAGAAGAGACATGAACAGGAATGGAAAAAAGGCACATATGTAAAATGTGCTCATTTTGAATGAGCACAAAATATTCATTTTGTGAATGAGCACAAAAATGTGCTCACCATGAATTCATGTTCATGGTAACAACCATGAACATGAATTCCGTCAGGTTCAACCAACTCAGAGTTTCAGTCCTGAATCCGACAACTTGAGAGAGAGAAAATACATGGGGTGCATGTGGTGTGACATGGCTGCTGCAGCATGCCCGATTATACAGTATCTAATTGAAAGTGTTACATGGCTTTTGGAGCCACGACCCTACTGAATGTTTCCACAGCTCATGTATTTTTCTTCTCTACGTGCAGCTATGCAGCCCTCCGACATAAAACAGTGTAGAAAACAAGTACAATCTGTTTCAAATGATGAAGATAAATACCTCATTGTACCAGAAGGCAAGTGAAGTAGCCAAGCTTCTAAAACCTTCAGAACAAACTTCATTATGACTTAGCTAAACTCAACATGCACACATTGAAGCTGGCAGCAACCACAGGCCACTGACTGTAGCAGGTAAAACAAACCCATTGCATCCTACATATGTACACGTCCCACATCCATTTCCCATGTATTTTAGCTGTTAGGCTCAGAGTTTCCTGCTTTCTGAAACAGCCTCAAACCTTTTCTAGTGTTTGTTTTTTTACGCAGAGCATAATAAAAAAACATTGCACAAAAGTCATGTGTCTGTGTGTTACAGGTCAAGGTGTTTTTCTTTCAATCTCATCAAGCATACAGAATACTCAAATGTTGAAACTCACTCTGTTTCTTCAAGTGTTCATGTCATAGCTCCTTATTAGACCACATAACCGACCTTTGACCCTTACCCCAAAAAGTTGACTTCAATTTCCTCTTCAGTTACATTGAGCCACTTCAACAAACTGAATGTCTGTAAATGAAAACACTCTTAATCATGAATGAAATCCATTTATTTGAGTGTTTTGTTTTGCTTTGTTTAAAAATGATCTTAAAGTTTGCACTGTCTGATAACAACTTGTTGTGTTCTGATACTTTGCAGTGGCAAAACCTGGGATGACACAAGGGAGCCTGCAAACACATTTGCACAACAACACCACACTGCCACCCCTGAGTCTCCTCCTCCTCCTGGTTCAGTTAGCTGAACCTAACTGGTTGGGCTCTACTCACAGCAGGCGAAAAGAGACAATCGACAGAAATGACTGACACTGAGCTCAAATCAAATACTGTGCTGCAACACGTGTCTTTTGTTTTTATTGAAGGAATGTGTTCATGGATCTTGTGTTCTATGCCATTCACACATCAACCATGTTAAATTACATCTGGTAAACATCAATCATTTATTAAGCTCAACATGTAAGAAAGTCAATCAAATCAAATAGAAATCATCATTCTTATACTTCAAGTACCAGCACACTAGGGCTATTGAGTGTTTAGGCTTGCTGAACTTCAGTTAAGTGTTGGCACAGTGCATGTACCCAGTATATGTTTGTGTTTCTTCCAGACAGTTGACACACATTAAGCACGTTTTGTATTTGTCATTAACTGAGGTTGTCATAGTTTGTATGCATGCATGTAGCCTATTTATTTCACACTGAGAGTCAAAATCCACAAACAGTAGATTCATACATTACTCAACGAGCTCGATTATTGGAATTGCTCCACAAATATAGCAAGTGATGATAAACTATTTAGAAAATACAATAAAGAAAGATTAGGAACAAACAGACAATCAGCCAATAATAGGCTTTCATATCCAAATAAGATTAGAGTGTTCAAATAATACATATAAAAGAATAATAAATATACATATAGAGGTATATAGCTATATAAGCATAACATAGGAATAAAGAAATATATAGTTTCAAATAAATGAACAATGATAATAAGTGTCAAATATCTAAAAATATAGCAATGTGTTGATTATTTTTGTTTGTCATAAGGGTTAATGTATCATGTACATATTGAATTCAACCATGAAAATACTGTAAGCTATACTTATCAATCCGGTTTTTAATTCTGACGTAACACCCTTTCAAAATACAATTTCCGGATCCAAACGCTGTCATACTCTCACTACACTACGCCCGGCTGTATTTTCCTTACTGCCAATTCCCATTTGAAGTTTTTCTTTTAATGATATCCTCAACTTCAAAACACCAAAGTGTCCTTGAGAACTCCACAACAGCGTTTTTTGACTACTACATTACCCATGATCCTTAGCCACAGATTGAATTTATTTTAAACTGATCAAGATTTAGATTTTGTGCACATATCCACTTTTTTAACATAGCATATTTCATGTATAAGCAGAGTAATTACTGGTTTGACTGTACAAGATATACATCACTAGATGCTTTTTGCGATTAAAACTCTAGTTGCAAACCGGAAGTCCAACTTAGCTAGGCTACCTAAAAGGATATTTCAAGAATACTTGCTAAACCATCTTAAATAAAACAAATGACGTAGTTATTCTAAACATAGCTCAACCAAATACAGTGTCATTTGTAATTTGGCTGTACTACACATCTTTGATACATTTGGTAAATGCGTTTTTACAACCCTATTTTGATGTCAACTGGATAAACTACAATTGTGGTGATGGTATGCAACAAGCTGTATGGCCCGCCCCTAGGGAATTGTAGTTTTCTTTCAAAAATAGTCTTTTCCATAGAATTGAGAGATGCAAATTATGAATTGAGAGTACACAAATGAGTTGAAGGGGATAGTTAAAATGTGTGTGTAATCAGATTTTCAATAATTCATTGTTCATTTGGTTCAAATTAATTTCAACCATATTTGACCAAAATTGTATAGATGGACTATATTCACATGATAGCTAAGGTCAAGCGCTCTCTATAACAGTTGGTTCCATGTCTGTAGCCACTTTGGTTGCTATTATTACTGTTATTATTATTGTAGGGCCACACGGTTGTTGGCGTAGTGGTCGAGCCCCGGTTGGAACAAGGGCCTTTCTGCATGGAGTTTGCATGTTCTCCCAGTGTGTGCGTGTGTGCGTGGGTTCTCTCCGGGTTCTCCGGGTTCCTCCCACAGTCCAAAGACATACAATATGGGGATTAGGTCAATTGGACACCCTAAATTGACCATAGATAGGTATGAGTGTGAGAGTGAATGGTTGTTTGTCTCTATATGTGTGTGGCCCTGTGATGGACTGGCCAACTGTCCAGGGTGTACCCCGCCTATCGCCCCATGTAGCTGAGATTGGCACAGCACCCCCCGCGACCCTCTGGTGGAGGATAGAGCGGTAGATGATGGATGGATGGATTATTATTATTATTGTTAATATTACTATTTTCACATGAGAGCAATTCATATACAATTATTTAAATATTTTGTTTCAATTGACTCGTGATTAAAGAAGAAATGCTGTTGTACAACAATAAGAATAGCCTATGTAGCCCCAGGATGATAGACAGACAGGCAGACAGACAAATACATTGATACATATATAGACAGACAGACAGACAGACAGACAGACAGACATATATCTCTGTTAACAGAGGGTGTTTTATCGACTGTGATTGTGAAAATGTGAAATGTCTCATTTCATGGCATATTTCAAAGAATATATGGCTCAGGGTATTTGAAAAGTTGAAGTTTATTGTCATTCCTCTTGAATAAATACAGGTACATTAAAATGTGTTTGAATGAAAGTGATGACCTACATGAAGGACAATTGATACCAAACATCACTATCAAACTTTAACTGAATCAAGTAAATATAAAAACATGTTCCAGTAATACACGTTAGTACAATGGACTTGTAATCATTTGATCAATGTTAATTACATACAAAAGAAAACATGATACAGATAATGGTGTACAACTCAACATACATATAGCAACAATATGATCAAATATCTATAAGTCAAGTATTTCTTTAAGTTATAAATAATCCAAATGGTGCAAAGGAAATATATATTGAATGTACATGATTACAGTATATGCTTGTTTACATGTATGTATATACATTATATACAGGATGAGTTCCCCTATACTCATTCAAAAGAGAACATAAACAAGTATCTGTGGTTGTTACGACCAGGCCTAGGAGAAAACCTGATCACAACATCAAATAATGACACTCCCCTTGTCAACTCCCAAGAAAGCACCAGCAACAAGTCAAACAAAGCATTTTAACCAGTTTATTAAAATCAAGTACAAAATGTCTGCTGGCAGTCTTGCTGTGAGTGCTTTGAGGAAGTCCGCTGCAGCTGGGATGATCAGGCCTCCTATTCAGAGTCCTTCCTGTGCAGGACCAATCAGCTCCCAGGATCCACCCTAGACTCACCCACATAGGCCATGCACACCTGCAACCCATCTCACACGCAGACACATACACACAGGGAAGAAGCAGTCACAACCCTGGGGTCGTAACAGTGGTTCATTAAGTCACAACAGCTGGACAGTATGTTATCTAAACTGCTAAACTCTGTTAAGCACATGAAGTGCAGGTAACTTTGTCGGTAGGATACCAGTTACAAACAGGCTGGTTAGTGAACCACGCATGGTTCAACGTGCCAATGGATTCCGTCTTTGTGTATTTTTAGCTAAGGCTGGACCAGAGAATATTTGCTTCAAACAGATTGTTCTTTGTGAAATTTGCAGGAAGTGAGTAGCCATGGTGTATTTTATGTGGAGCCCACTGCCCCAGAATCTTTTATTCTATTTATTATTATTATTTATTGATTTAACCTATATGAGCTGCATCCCCTGATACTTTGTAAACAGTCTTCCCTGTCCTCTCATATCTGCTGTCTATATAAAAATAATAATACTAATTATAGTAATACTAGAAATGAAGGAGATTTTGTCCGTTTTTTCTAAAACACTCCTGCTGGAAACCATGCTACCATGGCTCATTTGTTTTGTTGCAATGGTAAGAAGTATTTTTGGGCCAGAGGGCATCACATGACCAACCTACAGTAGCATTTGTAATTCCACTGGCACAAGAAAGTGGAGCAGCGGTAACGGGTACAATTACAGTGCATCATCAGAACTGTCCAAGTCACTGTCAGAATCATCCAGCTTGTGCAAGAAGCTCATGTTCTCTGCAGTCTCTCCAGACAAAAGTCGCAGGTAGCAGTCTCTAGCTTGCATCTTCTTCTCTCTGATGTTCTGCTGCTTTCTCAGGATGATGCTCTGCAGACCTTTCAACCCCTCTTCACTAAAGCCACATGGCCAATCTTAAAGATAGAAAAAAATGAGATAAAACCTATATTAGTTTATCACCAGTCATTGTTTTGTTATTTAATGACATACTTTTCACTGTCTCACTAGAAAGTAGACTGGACAACTCTTGCGAGGTCTTTGCACGAGTTGAAAGCCATTTCCAGTGGTGGTCCATCTCCAGAACAAGAATATTCTTCTCCTCCTCCAGTCTCCTTACTGCCATGATGATGTCAAACGCCTTTCTCTTTGTCCTTAGATCGACAGAGTCTGAAATGCATTTTTTTTTACAAAGATTTGAATTGAATTCAATTGAATTGAGTCCATGAAAGCTCAGTGGACTCAATTATTAAAATGTAATCATTTTCTCACCTTCTGCCCACTCTTTGACATCACTGACCCAGTCTTCCAAATGGCTCTCTGTCACTGCCAACTGAGCTTTCATGGACTCAAGATTCTGTTGCTTGCTTTGTAGAGATTTTATGGTCTACATTGACACAATCAGAGATAACAATAAATAAGAAACACATGTTCAGCCCATGGCTTTAAATACTGCTAACACAGAATATTGAACATTTAAAGAAAAAAAGAAAAACACTGATGTCATTACCTTGTGATATCTGTGAGACAGTGAGGTGGCCAAATTGTCGAACTTTTGCTGATTCCAGCGCATGGCCAAGAGAGTCAGCATGTCTGTGCGTCCTACAAACACAGAACATATAATGTAACCATTATACCCATTTCTTATTATACATACCATCTAACTAGTGCAGTATGTGGTCATCTCACCAGCTTTTGACATGTGCTTTGTGGTCACTGCAATCCTAGAGAGGAAGGCATTGCACTGCTCAACCTCCTCGCCTAGTGTTAGGCCAGCCCCTTCCTGATATGCCCCACTCCATTTGACCTGGTTAAAATACAAAGAAAACACTGAAAACATGAGGACATTCATGTGCAGATTAAGTGATTCTATTAAGTAAATCTTTCCTTACCTCGCATTTGAAATCATGAGCTTTGGCATGAAATACAGACAGGAACGGCTTCATGCTGAGGAGGGGCTGGAGCTCTGGACAGCTTTTTGCAACTTTTTGGAGGTAGGGCCAATACTTGCAGGTCACATCCATACAGAAGAAAGTGATTTGCCTGCTGGCAAGCTTTTCTTGCAAATACAGGGGATAAGCAAACATTTCTCCCCTGTACATATTGAGAGCACGCAGCAGAACACCATGCCTACACACCGCAAGCTCCAGTCCCTCCTCATCTACCTTGCTGGTGGATCTTTGGGAGGTCTCTCTAGCTGCTGACCACTCCCCTCCACAAACACCTCTTCCAGAGACCTAAAATGGTTGATGAAAATGGTCAAAAGACTCACCTATACAAACCCTTCAGTAGGAGGTTATTGTAGTGATGTGTGTATATATATATATATATATATATATATATATATATATATATATATATATATATAATTATAGTCTGCAGTTTTACATGTTTGGATGTCCTGTGTATGTGGTCCACAAATGTGGCAACGTCTTCATCCTTGGCTATGAAGACGCCTTGAAAAATGGCCTGTTCCTCGGATCTAAATTAAACAAAGGTTCACAACAGCTTCCAAAATCTTACAGACTAACGTTGATTGGTGCATAATAAAGAGTTATATACTCTTAAACATATCTTGGAGTACCTAGATGCATTCTTGAACCGGTAATGCTTGCGATTTCCATCCACGGAAACTGCAAGCATATTTGGGGTGCACGCAGGACAGATGAAGGGCTCCTCTTTGCAGATGTTGCACAGCTTCCCACTCAAAAAAACTTATTTGGAAGCTGTCTGCAGAGATCTTCCCAGTCTATTTCAAAACAAGGAAATGGAGAGCCAATAATGTGGAATAAATGCATAACCAACAAACAAAGCTTTTCCAGCCCCAATACAAACAGATGAACTACACTATGGGATAAATAACTTTATTACTCACACGGCCAAAGCGGACATTGTCAAAAATGCCTGGCAGGACAATCCTGGTGCCACCATCTTCATTTCTTCAAATGAAAACAAAATCTCGGTTGCATAAACTGTAGCAGAGTGAAGTGTAGCAGGCCAGTAGTCACTGCGAATGAGGTCGTCCACTCCAGCAGTCCAAGTGGCTTTGCATGCCTCACAATTCAACTCAGGCATGCTGAGATCATGTCGCCCTAGAAAAAAGAAAAACATTTGCATTCACTGTTATGTAAAACTTAGCCATGTAATCAGGGTTGGCTTTCTTTTTACAATGTGCTATACATTATATTTCCTACAAAAGTGTCAATGACAAAACTTGTGGGAGTTGTTGAGTTGGAATAGATTTTAAAAAAGATGATCTTTAAGCAGGATAAGATCAAAGTTCTTTATATCCTTACCATTCATTGTGACCACAGTAACATCCTTTCCTGGGTTGACCTTTAATAATTCTGGTCAGGCGTCTCCACAGGTACAAACCGTACTGTAAAAGATCACACAAGGGAATTAAGATTATTTCTATTGACATTGTAATATGACATAGAATTCTGGAATGACTGGAGCACAAACTTTACATGAGAAAATGAAAAAAAGACTTCATGGCCATGAAGTATGTTGCTGAAAAGGTACTCGAAAGATGTTGAATTGAATGTGTTTGACAGTAACACAACAGCACTTAGCACAATGGGAAAGGGCCTTATCCACAACAAGAGATGTTGGAGGTAATGGCTGGATGAATCCAGCAGTCATTGCATCCCTGTTGTGGAGGACATGTCTGACGTGCATGCTGACATCACAGTCAGCACAGAAGAAGGGCCGTGGTCGCATTCACGACAACGGACAGCCGCTGGATTGCTCCCACACTGTTGGCACATGTGCTTTCCCAAATGTTCTTGTGGGGCTGCAGTGTTCACATGCCGGGGTCTCTCGTCCCTCCACCTCTCTGAAAAGAGAGTTTTTCTTGTGCTCCAGTTGGAGGAAGCCTGAAGAGGAGCTCTTGAGGATGATGCTTCCTGTTCATTTGCTGAAGCATCACTCAGTGATTGCAGCAGATATTGGAGGAAATGATCTGTTCAGATAGTATAGGACATTCAAAAGCCTGGTGTTATTTACAGTATCAATGTGTCTTATATTGAGTGGCTGTTGAAGGTGTAACAGTTGTGTTAAGTATTCTGGCACATTTGTATTATTATTATTATACAACGGGTCATTTCTAACTCAGTGACGGATACAGATATAAGCTCAAACATAGGAACATAAGGCTTTGGGTTCATGGAGACACAATGAGATTGGTCTGTAACTAATTATCATAACAAATGATTATTTTCATTGTTGATGAATCTGTGGGTTATTATATCTGTTCATGGATTTGTCCTTTGGTCTCGAAAATGTGATCAAATGATGTCAAATATGGATCATTGTTTTCCAAAGCCCAAGAGCTCGTCATTAATTCTCAAATCAAGTATCAAATATATAGAATATATTAAGTTTACTGTCATAGAGGAGGAAAATAACCTGAACATATTCACATTTAAGAAGCTGAAATCAGAGGATTCTTTTCTAGAAGAATCACTAAAATTGATTGATTTATTTATTCATTATCAAAGTGTTTGGTATTTGATTGAATAGTTGAGAACTAATCAATAAATCAATCAGCTCTACAATGAACTACATAGCAACAATCTCTGGAGCAAAGGCCACCTTTAGTGTCAGGAGCCATGGATGGAGGATCAGTCTTCTGACTGGGACCAGCTGTATCACAAAAAACAACAACTCAGATCAACATTTATAACATTCAAATGTACTACTTGACCTGGTGTAACCAATTATATATGAGATTCCACTTGCTGTGTATTGGAAATGTATTTGTGGGAGTTTAGTGGCTCAACAGCGCCCTCTTTTAGTGGCAGTTGATGAATGCTCAGTGCACGTTAGAAACGCTGCTAGTTAATGAGGGGTGCGTTCAAGTGTGCTGCACGGGAGCCGCCTATCGAGCCGATAAAAAAGCGTCTTTGTAGAGGACGATGTGGTCGTAGTACATGCTTGTGAATTGTGAGTCCGGTTCTGGTGTTCAGGCATTCCAGGTGGTGGCCTTTGGTTTTAAGTTTTCAGAATTCCCGAGTGACCCAGGGGGCAGAGTGGGTGAATGAAAGGGGAGCATGAATGTTGAGGAGAGTTGTCTTCAGCTGTACCATTTGACCCACTTTTTTGCCATCTTGCTTTCACCTACAGTTCTTCTACAGGGAATACACTTTGTATCTATGTGCTCCCATGTTTACACACTTTGGTTTTGAACATGTGCAGTGTTTTTGTATGTGCACACCATGCTGTGTTTACAGGCATAAACTTCCACGGAGTAACATCTGAAATCAGTGCAAACATGTCAGTATATCAGCCCCTAGTGTGTAAATGAAGCCTCAGAACTTGAAGTAAACATGTGTATGTTGCTCTCTGCCTCCATGTATCCTGCTCTGCTAATACAGTCTGAGGTGATCAGATATCAGAAGTCATAAGGTGAGACATAGGACGCTGTGTTCTCTTCAGGGATCCCATGGCAGAGAGGACATGGGGGACGCTCTGTCTCTTCTCAGGCCTTAAGTAAACACAAGCACTGCCCAAATGAAATATCTCCTGAAAACATACAAACATACATACATTTAATATAGGTATAGTGAACTGACTACCCTGACTACACTAACGGACCGGACTGACTGAAGAGAAAAACTGTGTCAACATAAGAGTCTGTTCTGTGTGTCATGTGAAGAGTGTTTTGAAGAGTATGTGTTTGTGCTGAAAGTTGTCCAGAATGTGTTGCCAATCAAACTCATCTATGTTACAACTGAACCTTGCCATCTGAATTTCAATGTTTGAATGAAAAAGTACAAAGTCAAATGTGCTCATCTGGAAATGGTGTTTATGATGGTGTTGACATTTATTACTTTTATTTGCAAAGTTAAGATACATACAATGGTCATTTACAGCTGATTGGAATACAATTGAAAGATAAATGAACAGTGTATCACTGTTTAGTGACTCATGTTTTAGGGATGAAAAATGGTGCAAATAGCAAGTGAAAAATGAATGTAAAGTCACAATTTCTGTGATTTTAGGCGTGGCCTGGAGCAGTGTTCTCCTCGCTGTCTGAGATAGAACTGAGACTGGAGGAGTGTGAAGTAGGTGGGGCTATCTATGTTACCCTCTCATCTTTTTCTCTGACATTCAGTCACCTCCCAGTTCCTCTGTGAGACCTCAGTCTCCGCCCTCTCTCTTCCTTTCCTCAGCACAGACTCAAAACTTTGAGCAGGAGAAAACAGGATGATTAAAGCCGCTGTATGTAAGCTGCAAACACACAAGAGAGATTTGGTTAAAGACATTTAAATTGAACATATTTAAAAGACTTCAGATATATGCAAATATGTTGGTAGATGAATTTAGATCTTTAGGCTGTTTCTCATAATGAATTGTATTTTGCTGTAGCATTGAAACACTTTTCAACTCGTGCCTTGTTTGAATGAGATCAGGGATGTCATTTAAAAGTTTAAAGGAACAAATGTGGAGATTTAAACAATATTGGAGAGATTAACAATGTATATGATATCAGATATTGGTGTGGGGAGTAAACATCCTGACCTCATGAAGGGCATTCAAAAGATATCAGTGAAATGGGAGATACAGGATTAGAATGCATGGCCAAATGTGTGGAGTGAGGACATCTGAATTAGAGATCAACAAAAGAAAAGGCAAAAAGCAGAAAACAGAAAACAACAAAAGAAAAGAAATTGGAATTTGTAATAATATGTTTCTTAAAAGACAGGTTGTTTTATTCAATGAAAAACAATTTAAGAAACAATTTAATGGTTCATTTCATTGACCGTGAATATTAGTTTATATGTGTTGTTACAGGAATGATGTTGTTTTCTTCCATTCACTGATAAACTGTATGATAATCACTGTCACATGACTCAGGGATTATATATATTATTGTCCAAGAAAATAATAATAATAATAACATTAAGCACTTTTATGATGATTAAAAAAACAATTCCATTGAATATGATTGTTGGTCTCTTTGCTATGCTTTTTATTTTGGTTTAAATTTCAAATTTTATTGTATTTTATTGTATTTTTATTTTAACGTTGTTTTTTTTTCATTTCATTTATTTTACCGGTCTTTCCATTTCTTTTTCCTATGAGTCCCTGACTCTTTCCTATGAGTCCCTGACCCTGACGTCTTTTTGTTTTCTCAGCCCTAAGGGATTAGTTTAAACCTTGTCCTTCCAAAGACAGTTTACTTTTACGTCCCTGCCCTAAATCTAAGAGAGTCCTGCTCTCCCAAGTCCAAATGGTTGTTTCTTACCCTTTTGATGATTTGAGTCCCTGACTCCGTCTCCCCTCCATGGTTAGCCCCGTCACTGTCCCGCTCTTCAGGGGACCTGGCCTCCCTGACCAAACGGAGCTTTAAGAGCCCTGTGGTGGAGGTCTTTTTAAGAGGATTTTTTTCCCCTCCGCCTTGCAAGGTCTTCAGGTCCGCCGATGTGAAGAGAGGGACAGATATTGGGGCCCCACGTTGGGCGCCAAACGTTTTGTTCAAATAATTCTGCAATCATTTAGAACTGGAGGAAGGAGATGGCAGTCAGCTCAAAATCCAAACAAGGGTTTAATCTTGTATAAGAGGAGCATTCACAAAGCAACACACAGGCCTGTTACAAAGTGAAGACTCACTGTCTTGGAAGAAACACATGGTATTAATCTGTCTCTGATGGTATGTTATCACCCTGCCATTCTGTACTTAAAGGAATCACTCACATTGTAGCAAGTGATAACATTGAGTATATATTACATGTGTCCTAAAACAGTACAAAGGGTTACAGGTCACAAGTCACATCAAACAGTTCCATTGAACATTTCTCTTCATGAAGTACATGAAGTACATCATTTCCATCACACTATGTCCAGATCCAGACTTGATTACTAAGGAAATAACTTCCTTTGACACTAAATGACACTCTGCAGCAGATTCAGACTCCTTTTTTCACCATATCAAAGATCTTATCCTCTGTACAGATGAGGAGTTTGCAAAGTTCTGTGAAGCTGATATTAATATTTTTGAGCTTGTCTTTAAATAAATCTCCTGGCTGTGATGGCCTTACGCCTCATTTTTTGGGACTTACTCAAAAACTTCAACATTTAGGATAATCTCAGACCCATCACTTTATTAAACACTGATTATAAGATTGTAACGCTTGTGCATTCCAATAGATTCAAAAGTAACCTAGACAAAATTATAAGTGACTCCCAATCTGGATTTATGAAAGATGGATCCATTCACAACAACATCCGTTTGGTGATCCATCTCCTAGATTATAATCCTTTAGTAGAAGACGACGGCTTCATTTTGTTTCTTGACTTTTATAAAGCTTTTTATACTCAATTGAGCATCACTTTATCTTTCAGTGCTTCAAACTTTTAGGCTTTGGGAATAAATTTCGAGCCACTACTGAGTCTCTTTATGATAATGCAAACAGCTCTATTTGGTTACCAGGAGGTACATCACCGAGATCTGCTATCAAACGTGGGGTCAAACAAAGCTGCCCTGTCTCTCCGCTTCTCTTTATCATTGCCACAGAAATGCTCTCTATTTTTATTTAAAATTCAGACATTGCTCCTTTAAATGTTATTGGGATACCTGTTGTTGTTGTTAGCCAGCGCGCAGACGATACGACCGTCTCTGTGAAACTGAGGTCCCCAAGATAATGCGACGCCTCGAGGCTGAAACTTGATTTGAACAAATTCATCAGAGTGATTTAACAGAAGCAGAAACAGAAAACATTCCTATCAGATCAGCTGTTCAATACTTATGGATACATGTATCTATGTGTGGAGTGTAATAACTCAATCAGTCAAACTAAACTAAACTCCTGGTTATTGAGAGACATCAGTTTACTAGGTGGAGTCTTTCTTACTATGATTGAAAGCATATGGAGATGTTTCTATCCAGCGTATTCTTTGGCCTTCCCTAACAGAGCCATTCAGAAGGTCAACCAAATTCATTTGGATTATATTTGGAAGAAAAAGATGCACTTTATTAAGAGAATACACAGATTTTATCAATGGAACACTGAACATGAACGGGTTCAAATCCTTCCTTCACAATAAGAGCTTCTGGTATCATATGGAGGCAGTTTTTATTAAAGTGTGATTTCAATATTCAGAAACGTCCTGTTAAATGATCCCTGTTTCACCAGCAAATCCTTTTATATTGGAAACTTTTGTACAATCATAATTTCACCCCTCGTAACAAATAGATACATTACAATTAAAAACAAGTCGCTGTATAACAAGAACTGAATGGATAAAGGTATTTGCTCTTTAATTCTTTTAGTGTGTGATGACACATGAACATTTTTGCCTTAAATACGATCTAGTCGTTAATCGTAATTCCTTTGCATCCATAATGAAAGCCATCCCTAATCCTACTTTGAATTGAATTCAAGGGATTATTTCAAACTCGACTCACATCACTCCTAATGTTCCACATCTCCTAGTTGGAAGCTGTAACTTTGAGAGGATTCAAATTCCTAATAAAACGTCACACACCCTTTATTGTCTTTTCAAAAGTGCATCAAACAAATCTTCTCCAAAGATATTATATATTCTTTGTGATCTCAATATTTCCAATTTCCCATAAATCCAAAAGCAAAAGAAGTCCATTTGAAAATGTTAAATGTTGTGTAACCTGTGTCCAGTGAAATGTTACGGCAGAGATTTGGTTTGGAAACAAATAAATGTGTATATTTGCGTTCTTCCTGTGCACCTGCTCCTTTGAAAGGTTTAAACAAAGATGTGAGCCTTGTTGTTTCTACATTATTTTGTTCAATAAATCATTAAAAAAACAATCAAAAAGAACTCCATAGGAATGAACGGAGGCAAAGGGGAGGAGCTCTATCCAGTTGTTATAATACATCCATGGTATCAACATGTTTGCCTGTTTGTTTTGTCGTGTTACTCGCACTTCACATGTCTGCCACACGGTGGCGGTGGTGCGCGGGTTTTCTGCTGTTTTGACCCACTGACAGTGATAGTTGTTGAGCAGACGCTGGAGCCAAGTGAATCAAAATAGGACGCAGAGTTGATTCAAATGGAACGTTTCTGAAGCATCTTTGCTCACTTATTTCAAACCAACGATGTTCAAACACCAATAATTGCACTTTTCTTCTCACCTATAGTTGCTACCAATGATTACAAGTGTTCTAAACACCTTTTGTTCATTAAAGCCTTTAATCCCAGTTAAATTGAAGGGATTTATTGATTGAATGTTCCTCTTATTTCAATGATATTTTATTCATTATGTTGGATGTCTTTTGTCTGATACTATTTTACACTTATATTTTAGTCCTTTAGAGTAGTATAGCGGCCGATTGATGTTAAATCATTTCAAAAACAAGCCGCTGTAGGCTAAACACAGGAGCTAAGTGATGACGCGCACACAAAGGCATGTCTCTGTGGCTCTACCACTCTTTATTCATCACGCCAAACTCTGCACGACACTCGTGGCTTGTTAGCAAAGAGAGAAATAATACACACAGCAAACAAAACATGCATTGATGCGGACAACAAAAGATTTCACCGCTCCACCGTGCTCACCCTACATCATGACTGACAACCAGCAACCAGTGAACTGGGGACAGCAGTGATTTATTCCTACATACTCGCGGTAGTGACACATCCATCACCCATGTGCACCAATTCCAGCATTAACTCAACACTTAGGTCTTACTTTATTCAAAAGCAAAACAAAATGTATGACTCCTACATTCCAGCCCCTAATTATGCTGAAGCAATAATTACATAACTGCTAATATGTGGGAGACAAAATGCTAAATGTCAGAAAAGAAAAACATCTCATATTTCTAACAACCAGGAAATCTACTGTATAGTCTAAATAATCAATCCAACCTACAAAATAGTCAAAGTCCACGTACGTCAGTTCTTTCAAAATCTGCAAGTCTTCATGGCTCTTCTGCCTCTTGAAGAAGACAAACCTTCGTGATGGGTCTATCCAAAAACCCAGTCCTTGTTTTGATACAAATCTGGCACACAAGTCCTCTTTGATCTGGAACTGCTTGCACAACTCTCCCAGTGATCCACGAGTTGCAAGGTGCAGAATCATCTACGACGAACATCTCCAGGGGCAAAGTCCTGGTCACGGTGTCCCCTTTGTATTGTGTTTGCACTTGGTAGCTTCTTTGTTTTTTACTTTTTTACTGATTGGCTCCCCTTAAGTGAGTAATTTTTTACATTATTTTTAAAACAGAAATTTGTATAAATAAAAGTATTTTGTATTATCGAACTGTCGTCCGTCTCGTTGCATAACAGACCTCAGTGCCTTCCTTCATTTGGGTTAGTCCACTTATAAGAAATCCCTGGGTGAAATTCCCAAGGTGGCGTTGTCTGGCAACAATTACATAAATTTCTGTTTTAAAAATAATGTAAAAATTACTCACTTAAGGGGACATAAGGGGAGCCAATCAGTGCTGAGACCTACCGTGAAAAACTGTATCCAAAGGGAAAGGGGATCCCAGGAACACCACACGTGAAGCAAATAAAAGTAAACAAAACAAAGAAGCTACCAAGTGCAAACACAATACAAAGGGGACACCGTGACCAGGACACCAATCCACCACCATAGGCTCAGCACCTGAATGGGAGGCGACCAGAGAGCAACCAATTAGAAAAAAAACTAATAATGAAACAAAACAATAACTAATAAAAAGAGAAATTAAAGAATGAAATGTACAGGATCTATAATGATTAAACACAATGGCAAATAAGCAAAATTCTATATAACCACAATTGAAATGCAGCCCATAATAACCCAAAAATAAACACAAAACTAACAGAATAATCGTATTTATGGGTTATTTATGGGTACCACAAAGGAACAAAATCAAATGTGTATTCCCGCACTGTCCTCTCATGCAAGTATACACACACACACACACACACACACACACACACACACACACACACAGACACCCACACACAGACACACACACACAGTGTCACACACACAGGCACGGACACTATCTGCAGCCGAATAAACGGACAAGGCGATCAGAACCCGAGTCGGCCCTGGTGGAGCGGTGAGTGTCCGACGTAAGACTAATCAAAGTCAAGCGAAACATTAGTCCCGCAAACACACAGTTCCAGTGAGGCACAGCGATCAGTCCAAATGATTTCTTTAAATGAGGCAAAGAAGGCAAGAAACAGAGCAGAAGCAAAGCAGCAGCGGTTCTACGGGCGGATTAGCCGGCGCTGCGACACTACAGTCAGTCACCCCGTCAGGCAATCCCGGCCAACACAGCGTGGAACAGAGGGATCAACGCTCCCCGAGAGCGACCAGCGGCAGACAGTGAGTGGCATACGGAGCGGTGAACAACGCGCAGCCAGCAGCAACACCCAAGCGAACCTGTCACCACACGGACGCGGACATGGAGGAAGCACAGGAGTGACGCGACCCAGCCTCCAGCAAGCAGAAGCCTGACAGGGGCTTTACACACGCCTTTATGTGGCAGTCTCCCACCGTGATTGGTTGGAACTGCAGCACAGCAGGACAACTAACTACATGTTGCCACAGAAGGAAGGAAAGACACAAACTAGGGAGAGAAAGAGACAAGGTTAATGACATATAAAAAGTCATATTCATACCCTGAGTGTGAGAGAGTGAATGTGCGTGCACCACAGGAAAATCCCCCAGCAGTCTAGGTTTATAGCAGCAGAACTAAGAGCTGGTCCAGGTTTCCCTGAACCAGCTCTAACTATAAGCTTTATCAAAAAGGAAAGTTTGAAGTCTAACTTTAAATACAGAGAGAGGCTCCGCCTCCCGAACTGTCATTGGAAGCTGGTTCCACAGGAGAGGAGGAGCCTGGTAACTGAAGGCTCCGCCTCCCATTCTGCTCTTACAGACTCTGGGAACCACAAGTAAACCTGTATTTTGTGACCTAAGTGGTCTGTTAGTGTGATAAGGTAAGACTAGGTCTTTCAGGTATGAAGGGGCCTGACCATTAATTGCTTTGTACGTGAGGAGGAGGATTTTAAATTGAATTCTAAACTGTGGGTGGAGCCAGTGTAAAGAAGCTTACACTGGAGTTATATGGTCTCTCTCTCTCTAGTTCCTGTCAGAACTCGTGCTGCAGCATTTTGAATGAACTGAAGGGTTCTAACAGACTTGTTGGAACATCCTGATAATAAGGAGTTACAGTAATCTAATCTAGATGAAACAAAAGCATGAACTAGTTTTTCAGCATCCTTTAAGGACAGAATGCTTCTAATTTTCATAATGTTCCGCAGGTGGAAGAAGGCTGTAGAGGTGGCTAGTTCGCTTTACATTGTCTCCTTTCTCCTCAGGAAATCATTTTCCTTGACAAAATGAGACAATCGCAGCTTCTGCATTGTCAAACTCCTCAACAGAAAGTGGACACTTTGCCACATGAGCCTTGATGCTTTGCATCTCTTCTTTTGCATCTCTTTTCAACTCCTTTCTCCCTGAAACTGGGTCTAACAACAGTGTCTTGAACCTGAGAAGCCAAGTAACCATCGGCTTCAAGTGGATCCAAGAGGAAATGATTGTGATTGATGAAGAACATGATGGAATCTACCTGCTCATTAGCATGTACAGCATTTATGTACACAGTCAGCTTGACTTCAGGATCCTCTGGAGAGACATTAGCGGAAATATCAGGGCTTTCTGGCCACTCTTGTGAGTTGGAAACCACCTTTAGCACATAGAACATGCAGGCCTTGATACAGTGATATTGCCTCTTCATTGGACGCAACTGAAACCAGACAATCATCTACATAAAAGTTATGCAGAATGGTGTTAACAACTTTTGGACCAAATTGCTCTTGGTTGTCCTCTGCACACTTCCTCAAGACATAACTTGCACAACTTGGAGAAGATGTAGCTCCAAACAGATGTACGGTCATTCTATATTCCACCAGGTCCTGCCATGGTCTTCACCAGGCCACCAAAGGAATCTTAATAAGTCAGAGTCCATGTTCGGCACTCTTACCTGGTGGAACATAGCTTCAATGTCTGCCATTAGCACAACAGGTTCCTTTCGGAACCTAGTTATGACTCCAACAAGCAGGCCTGTAAGATCTAGACCTTGAAAAAGCTGAGTATTTAAAGATGTTCCTTAAAAAGTAGCAGCACAATTGGCAAGTGTATTTCAACGTCATGGTTTCCCACACTTGATAAGGGAAGAAAATAGACCAGACTCAGGATTTCACTCTCTTTCTTGAGTTTATTGACCAGTAACAAAGTGGTGGTCGTTGTAGGTGAAAAACCGGTAGCCTCCTTAATCCTTTCTGCTTCCATGCGTGTTTTACTCCTGTGGTTATTCAGCTTTCGTTTCTTCTGCTGCCGTTTGTTGCGTTGCAAGCTACTGACTGAATGCTCACTCCTTATTTTGTTCCGGGGTTTCTGCCGTGCGTTCCTAATGAGTGCGATTGTGATCACCTGTTGATGCGCTGCGGAGCCGTGCGCTCGCTGTTGCGCGCATGCAGTTGCGAGCCCGTCGTCACATGCACCCGCTTGTAGGCAATACCCGGCAGATCGGCGAAACACCTCCCACTCGATCTTTGCGTCATGGCGTGACATGGAAAGATCGCACTTCTCAGGCGAGCTGGTGCTAGTCGACTTGATCCTCTGTTGGGATGAGGACGATGAGACGCCGCACGTCCCGATGCAGTATGGTACCCTGGCAATCCTTTTCCTTCGATCCGGACACAGGTTTCGGAGTCTTTACCTGGACACATCCACTCGGAGAGACCTTCACGTGGACATCCCGGACGATGCCTTTGGGATCTGCATTCACACTGATGACTCTTGCTAGCTTGAATTGCCCTCTCAGTGCATTCTGGTCGCAGAGCCAGACGATGACTCCAATGGCAACATTCCTTTTTTCAGTATGCCACTTGTTGCGGATGAACAGGTTGGGACCTGCAAGTTGGCTCCAGGACTTCCAAAAGTGGCTCACTTGCATTTGCATTTCTTGTAGCCTTTTGAAGGGGTAAGTGGTGTAGTCAAATGCCTTGAAATCTCCACTCTGTGTGGCTCGACCAAGCAACAGGGTGTTCGGAGTGATGTATCGTACACGGTCTTCACGGCTCTGGACTCTGGCATCGATGGGCCTTTCGTTGGCAAGGTTGGCAGCTAGCCTGAGCACTGTCAGGAATTCACTGAAGGTAAGGCCTTCTCCTTTACCAAGACTTTGGAGAGCTCGTTTAGTGATCTTTACAGCAGCTTCAGCAGCGCCATTTCGGTGAGGTGAATCGGCTGGAAGGATTCTCCACGTCCAGTCGGTACCATTCTTGCCAGCATATTCTTCAAGTGAGTCGTTGTTTTGTTGTCTCAGGTAAGTATACATCTCTTCCAGGACAGGTTTTGCTCCAATAAAGTTCGTACCTGGATCGGACCAGATCTTTTGAGGATGCCCTCGGACAGAAGTGAACCTCTGGTAAGCAAGAAGAAAGCTCTCTGTTGATAGCGTGTTTGCCAGTTCGACATGGATAGCTCGACTCGACATACAGCAGAAGAGTACGCCCCATACTTTCATGCTCACTCTCCTCTTGACATCATCTTTTACTAGGTATGGTCCGAACAGGTCGACAGACGTGAATTGAAATGGTGCAGCCGGATTCGTCCTCTCTTCAGGTAAGTCTCCCATTATTTGCTGACAGGTTCTTGCTTTAGCTTTCTTGCAAACGATACACTTGTCAACGACTTTTTGGGCAATAATTCTTCCTCTGATGACCCATGCTTTGTTTCGCATCCGCAGCAAAGTTCCTGCCACTCCTTCATGCCCCTCACTGTGTGCTTCTCGGGCTAGGAGAGTGGAGATCCAGGCCTGGAAAGGTAACAGGGGAACAGCTCTATCGTCCTCTTTGAATGTCTGGATCCTGCCACCACACATCAGGAGTCCGCTTGCTTGGTCCTTGTAAACGACCAGTCTGTCAGTTGTTGTGTTTGGAAAGTGTACGCCCTCTTGTGCTGCAAGGCATAGAGTCCGGAAGACATCTTCTCTTTCCTTGGCCGTGATGACGCCAGATGAATGTTCTGCCTCCCACTTTTCTTGATCTCCAACCTTTGCACACAGGAACCTCTCCACTGCTCTCCAAGTCCATGCTATTGCCCCGACCAGCTGCCTTAGACTGCTGAAGGGCTTTTCATCCAATAGCTTTTGGACTGCTGCTACTGCCGTTGGTCTTCTGGACTTGGACTCTGTCTCCTGGATTGTGATTTGATCTTGTGCTTTCAGTTGACTTCGGGTGAGTGCTGCGACAAAAGTTTTCTTCTGTATTTTTGTGATATTGTCTCTTGCTTGTGCGGCAACATCTTTTGCTGATTTTTTCGGCCACTCACTCTCAGGAAGCTGAAGGAACTTCGGACCCGACTGCCACTCGGATTCCTCAGTTAGGTCATCAGGACTGGCCCCTCTGGTGATGATGTCTGCAATGTTCACCGACCCTGGGATCCACCACCAATCTCGAACGTCAGTGCTGCTCTGGATTTCGCCAACTCGGTTTGCGAAGAAGGTCTGGTAGCCATAACTTTCTCGCTGTATTGTGCCCAAAATGGTTTGGCTGTCGACAAGATGGTACCACCTCTCCACATCGATTCGGCAGTGTTTCTGGAAGTAGTTCTTCAGCCGAGCTGCAAAGACCGCTCCACACATCTCTGCCTTCACAGGGTCACCCTTGTGGTCAAGAGGAGTCAGCTTGGCCTTAGACTCAACTAGCCTCACGACGACATCATGGTTGCGACTCCATCTTAGGTACAGCACAGCGCCATAAGCATGCTCACTGCCGTCAGAGAATGTGATGGCACATGGTCTTCCTCCTGGATCTGGTGGCGTGAGAGCTCTGGTGAATCGGAGTAGTCTCAGATCAGCATACTCTTGGAGGAGCTTTATGGCATCTTCTCTGAGTTCTTTGGACAAGGCAGCATCCCAGGTGTCTTCTATGTTGTACATCACTTTTGCTTCTTGAAAAGCTCTTCGGATCAGGATGGCTCCCTTCTGTTTCGCTGGAGCCACAAGGCCGAGTGGATCATAAAGACCAGAGACTTGGCTTAACAGTTCTCTTCTAGTGAGTGGGTCTGGGGTTTGTTCTCTCACTTCTTCTCTCAGTAAGTCCTGGCCGAGGCGCATTTTTCTCCTCCTCTTGGAGAAGTTCACTGCAACCATGACATGTAGCTTGTCGTCTTCAATGGTATAACCGAGGCCTAGGGCTTTGTTATCCTCTTCGGTGAGCTGGTTCGGCAGAATCATGGTCTTTGACTCCATTTTCTCACCTCTTCTCCCTTTCCTCCCACTTTGATCCGAGTAGACCCAGGGCTTCATGAAAAATCCTCCTGCTTTAAGGATCTGCTCAATGTTGGATGTGAGACGCTTCAGGTGGTTGAGGTCATTGTGAGAAGTCAGAAGATCATCGACATAGGCGTCTTCCTCCAGCACACGTTTCTCCTCTTTGAAATGGCTGAACGAAGGCAAGTTGGCGGTCTCTCGCATGGCGACTTGGGCTATACAACCAGCAGGCTTGTCTCCAATGTTGACTCTTGTTATGGCAAAATCTTCGATCTCAGCATCTTCAGTGTCACGCCACAGAAACCGGTGCAGGTGGACCTCTCTTTCCTCCAGCCAGACAGAGTTGTACATCTTGCGGATGTCACCAAGGGCAGCAAAGATACCAGTTCGGAACCTCAGCAGGACACCTCTGATCGGATTCAGGACGTCGGGACCTTTGATCAGCATATCGTTCAAGCTCAGGCCTCTGTACTTCTGGCTGCTGTTCCATACTAGCCTCACTGGGGTGGAGACTGAATGTGGATTTGGTGCGACCAGGTGACTTATGTACCACACTGGCCCAGTCCAGCTTTGCAGAACTTCTTGGGACAGCTTCACTGCTGCTTTGCGATTCAGCATTTCATGGACTTGTGAAGCGTAGGCCATCTTCCATTCTGGTAACTTCTCCAGCTGCTTCTCCATTCTGTAGAATGTGGCTTCGACCGCTCTCTTATTGTTCGGTATAGATGCTGGATCTTCAGTCCATGGATACTTAGTGTGCCAGTGTGGTTCAGAGCTGTGATGGTCTCCGTTCACGTATGTCAAGCCATCTCTCACCATCTCCATCTCTCTTTCTTCCGCCAGCGTCATTTCTTTCCCTCCGGGTTGGCAATTTCCGCAACGACATCCTCCGCATCTAGGCTCACAAGCGGCTCCAATGCTTTCCCATTTCCACCACTTCAGGAAGTCTCTGCTGCTAGTGGCTGTATTGGACTGGGTCAGATGTTTGGGAGACTGCCAGGAGACTGGATCCTTAAAGGTGAATTCAGTATATTTGACTGCTGCAGTTCTCATGGATCTTGCAAAGTGCGTCTTTGACGTATGGGCCCTTAGGGTGACTTTTTCAAAGAGGTCCGGGTGCGTGCCTCCAACGGTCTTGCCAAGCGGGCCGTCCCAGAGCACCAGGTCACCGACAGAACAAACTTTCTGGGGTACCAGCTGCCCTTCTTTGTGGCTGATCAGAAGTTGTATTTCCCTCGGTCTTGCAAGGTCTTGGAGAGCAACATCTGGGAAGATTTTCTGCAACTTGGCAGCTGGAACATGTCTGTGAACTTCAGCAATTGTATCAAGTCCATAGCAGATTAGTTGATGTGACTTGAGGGTCCCTCTTGGTGTGCTGACACGTATCCTGAGGAGGTAGCGCTTTGTTGCGACCGACACCTTCATCCCTCCAACACCGTAAACCACCAGCGTCACGTCTTCATTTCTCAGGTTCAGCTTGCTCGCAGCTTTGTGTGTTATGTAGTTCGTGTCTGATGCCAGGTCAATGAGGGTCCCGATCTTTTGTCCATCGTTGGCAGTGACGTCGAGGAGCATTAGGATTACCGGGTACTCGCTTAAGAAGTTCTCCTCCAGAAGGCCTCGCTCTGCTGCAGTGGAGTTGTATGCCCTGGACGCTATATTGCAGAAGGCGTCTTGACACTGCTGCGCCAGCTCTGGTGTAAGTTTGGAGAGGAACTTTTCTTGAGTCTCTGTGTATCTTTTGCCCTCGGCTCTCACTGGACTTGATTTGGGTGTTCGTTGGATCTGGGATCTGGCAACTGGACAGAGAAGGTAATGGTGTTGGTCTTTGCACTCAGAATTCCCACACAGGTAAGTTGTTTTCTTGCAGTAGTCGTCGTTGTGGACTTCAAGGCATCGCTTGCAAGCACCAAGTTGTTGTGCTGCGTCCCTCTTCTCCGATGGCTAGAGGTTGGTCCTAAACTTTCTGCAGAAGTATAATTTCTTTCTGTGCTTTGGGTCACCACAAATGATGCAGCCTACTGTTTCATTGCTGGACTTGGTAGCTTTTGTTCTGGCGTGCTTTAGGAACTTGGTCTTCTCCTTGGCGGGTTCGACGACATCTTTTAACTGATCTAATTGTTCATATATGGACTTCTGTGATTTCAGATACGTGATAAGCTTGTCAAAGCGGTTGTGGCGGTTAACACCATTTCCTTCAACAGCAGCATAGGTGAGCCAGTCTTTTTTTAAAGTCTCTGGGAGCTTGCCCTCAATGGATTTGGTCACCATCGGGTTCTTTATGGCATCTGCATTGTCCAGTTCACTTAGATCATAAAGGGCTTTTTCCACAGTTTGGATGAGCTCTATGACCTTTCTTGGCTGACCACTCCTGACTGACGGGGTTGCTTGAAGCTCTTCAACAATCTCGAGAGCGATGTTGGCTTGATTCCCAAACCGGTTCTCCAGGATTTGGAAGATATCGTCTGATGAGTTGTATGTTGACAGGCATAGATCTGGGGTCATCTTCTCATCGAGGCTATCAAGCAGTTGAAATTTCTTCACTTCTTTGGAGCCAGTCGGTTCACCTTGCTTCTGTAGAGCCTCCCATTCTTGCCTCCATCTGTAGTAGCTTCGCTGGTTGCCAGCAAACTTCGGTAGGGCTGTGGCTTTTAGCTTTATTGCTGCAACTGCACGGCGGCCTGGGGGTTCCACTTCAGTGTCCACTTTTATCTTTGCTGCTTTGATGAAGGCGGCCTTCCGCGACACCAGCTGGGGAAGGTGCACCTCAAGCTCTTTTAGACGGGCATTGAAGTCTCTTTGCTCTGCAGACGGAGCCCAGCGGTTCCAGTTTTGGTGCGCTTCTTTTGCCTTCTGCACCAACTTTTCAAAGTGAGTCAGCATGAACTCATATGCTTCCAAAGTCACATCTAGCTGGGTGGAGGAGACATTCTTGCACTCAACTTCAGCAACATGTAGAGCTAAGGACAGTTCTTTTTCTCCATAAACATCCCAGAGTGTCTTTTGAATGAGGAGTTTAACTTCCTTCGTCTTCTGCTCACAAAGCTGCTCCGTTTGTTCCAGGTCGGCTTTCAATGGGTCGCTCAGCTCCTGTGCAGTAGTTACATCGGACTCTGCTATGTAGGCCGCCTCCATTTCTTCATTCGCCTCCATGACTCTGGAGCTCTCCAATGTGAGCTTCTTGAAGTTTTCTTTTAACTCCTCCATGGACATCTCTGCGTGGTTCCTCGTAATGCTGTTAGCAAGACGGGAGAAAAGTCTCTTAGCTGTGGTCCTCTCCACTTTCAGATCATCTAGTGACTTTGCCATTTTGTTTCCTTCAGCTGACAGACAGCAGGCTCGATCCTCCAGGCCCCTAGGTGGAGTATTTTCCCTCTCGGTTGTGGCCGCAGGTGGAGTCTTCACTGGTCACTGGTCACAGGCGGTTTTTCACTGGCAAGTGTATTTCAACGTCATGGTTTCCCACACTTGATAAGGGAAGAAAATAGACCAGACTCAGGATTTCACTCTCTTTCTTGAGTTTATTGACCAGTAACGAAGTGGTGGTCGTTGTAGGTGAAAAACCGGTAGCCTCCTTGATCCTTTCTGCTTCCATGCGTGTTTTACTCCTGTGGTTATTCAGCTTTCATTTCTTCTGCTGCCGTTTGTTGCGTTGCAAGCTACTGACTGAATGCTCACTCCTTATTTTGTTCCGGGGTTTCTGCCGTGCGTTCCTAATGAGTGCGATTGTGATCACCTGTTGATGCGTTGCGGAGCCGTGCGCTGCGGAGCCGTGCGCTCGCTGTTGCGCGCATGCAGTTGCGAGCCCGTCGTCACATGCACCCGCTCGTAGGCAATACCCGGCAGATCGGCGAAACAACAATCGAAGACTACCCAAAGCTTCTTCTTTTGTGGGTGGTACACCCCGTGGTGTGGTATATACCATACCCTGCCATCACAATGGTCCAAATCTTTCTCAGCATAACCTTTGCTGATGAGGTTGTTCATGAAGCTAGTGTAGTCAGTGTGGAATGACCTGTCCTTATTGAACCTCCTTTTAAGACTCAACACACGCTGTTCTACTACCTTTTTGTTGTTAGGCATTCATACTTTATTGTTCTTTATTGGCAAGTCAATGCTGTAATGTCCATCAACTAGCTTAGTCGTCTTGGAGACTGATTCCATGAAACAATAATCTTCTCGAGACCAACCAGACTGGTCTTCATGAGCACATTCAGGGAAGTCAGCCTTTATCTGCTGTTTCCAAAGTTTATTTAGCTTTGCTATGGAGATCCTATTCACAGTGACATCATGCATTTCATTAGTGGCATCACTACTGTAATCTCCTCTTAGGGGACCATTTACAGTCCAACCAAGCATGGTTTTGACAGCATAAGGGCCACCATTAACACTGCGAATAACTTCCCATGGCTCTAGAGCCTGAGGAACATTAGTACCAATGAGCAAATCTACTCCAGATTTGATCTCAGCTATTCTCAAGTGGCCAAGGTGTGGCCATCTTTTAACGTCATCCTATAGGGGAATGTTGCTTTTATTGACAGGCATGCATTTCTGGGTAAACATATCAGGTAACTCACAGAAGATATTTGTGTCCAGCTCAGCTATCTCCAAATCTGCCACAACATGACTGTCAACTCTTTTCTCCTGACCCATTGTCCGAAGGAGAATACTTGTTTTTCGTCCTGTAAGATTTAACCTTTTCATGAGCCCTTCAGTACAAAATGAAGCAGAGCTCCCAGGATCCAGAAAGGCATATGTGACCACTGTTTCCTGTCCTTTCTTGGACTTCACCCTAACTGGCAAAATAGAGAGTGCCCCAGTAAGACCATTGGACTGCACAAGACAAAAGCATTTTCATCTATTTGCCATTTCTCTTTCTGTTCTGGATGTAGCTCTTTTTTCTTGGAGTGCATATGCAAAATGGTGGGATGCTTTAGGCTACATGTTCTACATGACAGACACTTTCGACATTCCTTACTTTTGTGCCCAGTGCACAAACAGCCAAAACACACCCCATTTTCTTTAAAAAAACAGCATCTTTTCACTGTGTGCCTTACTTGACAATAGACAGCACAGATCCAGAGAATGTCCAGCTCTACAGAACAGACAAACCTTCATAACAGGAGAACGCTTTTCTGTGTTTATTGCCATCTTATCTACTGTAGCAACAGTGGTGGCAAAGCTACTTCCCTTTGCCTTAGGAGTAGGCCGAGATCTTACGCTTTCTCTCGTCACAGCTGGAGAGTCCTGCAGGTCTCCGAAGAGTGGATCACTTGCAATTTTAACCTGCTTTTCAATGTAGTTAACAATATCACAAAATGTAGCCCTATGTAACAGGTTTGTTATGATAAGGCCTTTGAATTACACCAAAATCCCTTTTTTGTGTTTTTATAATATGTTCTGTAATATCATCTCCATTCTGTATTGTGGTGCAGTCTTTGCGTGTGTGGCCGTGATAGGGCCGTGACATAATCGCGTACGTGCGTAGGTATGGGAGTGCGCATGCTCACTCCAGCCAGAATTGTTTTTCCCGCGGCTCGTTGTGCTAAGTTTTGTAAAGTGTCTAATTTTGTTGTAAACATCTTAAAACTGTCATAATTAGGTTTGGTTAGTCATGGGGTGAACACTGTGTGCGTGTGAGAGTTTGGGTCGGTAAGGAACGTGAATTTGGCGAGCTATTGGCTTCAAACTAGCAGCTAACACTAGCTGTGCATGTGTGTGTGTGTGTGCGTGTGTGTGTGTACGTGTGCACGTGTATGAGAGAGAATGTCCTGCATGCATCTGATGAGTCCTTCGTTCGATTACAGATGGCAGCAGATGAATGATTGCATGTTGTTTTTGTGGAATAATACAGGTATGGAGATGCACTTTCATTATAATTAATGTGTTTAATGGATTGGTTTATTAAAATTTGAATGAGTTAAGAGCTAAAAGAAATGTTAAGAACTCATATTAATGTTTGGAATATTATTTTAATTGATTAATTAGAGAATTGTTTCAACATGGCTGGAGAATACAGACTGCGAAACCCAAGAATTGCATCCTGGTCTTCATCTCGATGAACACAACACAGACAAAATGTAAGACTGGTTACCTTTCCTGTAAATCACATGCCACATCTCTCCATTTGTCTCTGAGTTTGTAGGACAACTTCTTAATTATGGTCCAGCTCACACGAGGACTCCATGGTCCTAATGCATTGCAGCACTCTTGCAGCCAGAAACCGTCAGCCTGCAGAGCACTAACATCCTCAGATCTTATTGATGGCCATGTGAAAACTTTATCCATATAAGCTGTGGCAATTTTTAATGAATTGCCAAAATGTTCTTGCAGCAAAGACTTAGCCTTGGCATATTCTGTGTCATGTGGCATATGCTGACAACTTCTGACCATTTCTCGAGGCTGCCCTCTAGTTCAAGAAAGTACAGGCAATCTTTGACACTATGAGTCTTCTTCTCAATACTTTGCTCAAAAGCCCTAATAAAAGCCTGATATTGCAGAGGATCACAATCAAAGATCTGAACTTCTTGTCTTGGAGGGAGAAAGTGAGCTTGACTGCTACTCGACAAGAAACAATGTCATGTTGTTCTGTTTTTCTAAGACCGTCACCAGATGGCGCTGTTCATTGCCGCCCTGTGTTGATGATAAAAGATGATCTGCCTGAGAATTAGACCAAGTTTGGAGAGTCTGTCAATCACTGTGTTTTATCTGTGGTGTGTGTGAAGGCTTCAAGAATGTAACTGGAGCATGCAGCCCTGTATTTTTTACACTTCAGAGCCGGATTAAATAAATGGACTAAACTAGGCAGACTGTATTTATTGGGCCCCCCTCCATCGATATTATTTAGGAATTGAAATCTGAAACTTACCAAAGTTACTAATAAAAGTTAATTCACATTTTACATAGCGTAGTCTTTGGTTACGAGTTGGTTCTTTGTATGCCAACATAAGCCATGTATCATCGTCCCGATGACAGCGTCGCGTCATCGGGACGAGGAGCGTAAATCGTCTTGAAACGCGGACCAAGTCATTTTTAGGTTTTGATTGTCCCTCTGTCTGGGCCCCCCCCCTGCCAATCGGACCCTAGGCACGTGCCCAGTTTGCCTTTGCGTTAATCCGGCTCTGTTTGGCTTTGCACCCAATAAATGTTGAGGCAACTGGTCATCTGCTGAAATGTATCGAGGTGACTGCTTACTATTTGCAGACACAAAGATTTCTGCATCAGCATTTAAGGTTCCAGCCTTCCTTTGCTCTCTCTCAAAGTAGGAATTCATTCCATCAGACTTACTACACACAGCCCTAGACACACGTGAACCATCAGAGACCTTTAATACACCTATTTTAGCCATTGATGCAGCTATCTCCATCTCCAAGTCAAGCTGTTCTCTCAACTGCTCTTCTTGCTCCTGCAAAGCATGTTTTTCTTTGAATAGTCTTTGGCGGGCCATGAGTGCTGCCATTTCGGCCTCAGCTTTAACACGTGTTGATGAAGTAGATGAAGCCATAGATCTTCCTCCAACTGAACTCCTTTTCTTAACAGAAGTGTTTCTTATGTTCTCAGAATCATTTAAAATGCTTCTTCCATCATCTCCATTCTGTGCATCAAACCACTCAACGTTAGGTGGGTCAGAGTGAAGTAGAACGGACATTCCATCTGTATTTACTTGTTCAGTATTTTGTTTAACTTGCCCGCTTTCAATGAGCCAAATCTTTACTTTTTCAGTAAACTCTGCATTATTTTCCTGCAAGGCTGCAAACCAAGCATTCTGCCTCTCTTGTTCCTCCAGAGGAAGCAGTGGAATCACAGAATTATGAAGCCAACCTGCATCATCAAACAGCTGAGAAAACACTTTGAGCTGAGAATCAACATTTAAAATGTTACCACCTGTGTGCATTAGCTCTTTAATAAGTTTAACAACACCTTTAATTGTGTTCACTTTAATTCTTCTTTCAGATTGAAGCTTTTCAATTGTATTTATCAACGCTTTAGCTGTGAATTTTGTTTGTCTTTTTTCACCCTTAGCACTGATATCAGAACATGACTTTGATTTATTCATTTCCATTTTTCAATAATGAATGACCACAAATCACAATGAAGTCCCACCTTTACACACACACACACACACACACCTTAACATGAAAATATCACTGAACAGGTTCATATGTGACCAAGCAAAAGGCAAATGTGGGTGGGACTGATTCCCCCTAACTGCCTATTAAAACGAACTAAAGACAACCCTAGTCTTCTGTGCATACTAGCGGTGGGTATTATGTACCTGTATACCGATAGTCTTGAAACACACGTAGACGGCCTGAGACAAGAACTACGGCGGTACTCCCGAGCCCAATGCTCCAGCCACTTGATGCACAAAATAACAACAAACAATACAGCCACCTTATGTAGCAGCACTGCGGAGCCTAACCGGGGAAAAGTTCATCCATAAGACACGAACCTGTGTGTGTGAAAGTGTGGCGGATTCATCCCCCATATCCATTGATTGACAGGACACAATCATGCATGAATGAAACGTAGTCGTGGTCTGTGCGTCAGCGTCTCTCCGTTGACTCCGCTCGCTCCCACTTCCTTGTTGAAACGCTTCCAAACAATTCACGCTTCCAAGACACTTTTGTTGACTTTGACAGCGGCCGATCGATGTTAAAGGATTTCAAAAACAAGCCGCTGGAGGCTAAACACACGAGCTAAGTGATGACGCGCACACGAAGGCGTGTCTCTGTGGCTCTACCACTCTTTATTCATCACGCTGAGTGCCAAACTGCGCACGACACTCGTGGCGTGTTCATAATAAGAGAGAAATAATACACACAGCAAACAAAACATGCATTGACAAAAGATTTCGCTCCACCGTGCTCACCCTACGTCATGACTGACAACCAGCAACCAGTGAATGTGTTCAATTCACTCTTATCATTCTATTAATATCATTCTTACATTGACATTATATTCATATAATACATTCAAGTCCACAAACATAGATGTAGAACTCTCGCGCTGCCTCTTTATTTCCTGCTTGACTCATTTCCTGTAAGAGAAAGTGAAAGTAACTATTCTGTAACTTTGCTTCAGTCGCCATTTGAACTGCGCAGCACGAGGACAGACTGGTGAGTGTTGACGTGATTATGATGATAATATATGATGATATATGATGATATATGATGATATATGATGATTTAGTGCGTGTGAGTCAAGTACCTTAAAGTGAGACTTGAGTAAAAGTCTTAAAGTTTGACATTTACTCTCCTTGAGTATCAAAAATCATTTCTGATATAAAATGTAGTCAAAGTTGCTAGAAATAACAAAGTCAGGTACAAATACGTGGAATGTGTACTTAAGTACAGTCATGAAGTATATGTACGGCTTAATCCTGACAGATTAGAATGGAAACTTCCAGCCTGTCATAACTCCAGTCAGTCGTCTTTTGTTTTTCCTAAATGTGACGTCATGTTTTCTTCTTTATGTCAATTCTACTCAAGCGTCCAAACCGAAACATAAAGTCCCGTCAAACGCGAACACAATGTTAAATGAGATTAAATGAACGATTGTAAATGATCATTTGGATTAAAAGTGAAATAATAATGTCATATATTCATATTATGATCAAAATAATGACTTGATTTAGTAGCTTTAAGTACTATAAGTACTATAAGTGCTTAATGCACTAAAGTCGAATGAAGTGCTTTTACAGTGAACTTTTGGAGTAATCCAGGGTCAAAGTTGACTTGAACAAAACTGAGGTTATTCTTTTTTTGAAGTGGTATCAAATCCACATTTATGATTGAAATGTAATTGTACTTAGTACTTTTTGATGTCCTTGATGAACAAATATGCAGTTAATAAGTAATCCAGGATCTAATTTGACTTTTGCTCTCAAAACTGAGCTCATCAGCTGACTTGAATGCAGACAACAGCCCTTCAGTCACATACAGAGTAGCCTAGCACCATCTACTGGCACAAATATGTAAGTGACATGAACAGCAGGTTTCATAAAACACCTTCTCTGACAGAAAACTCCTGATGTGTTACACTTTTCTCTCGTGTGATCACTGGACTGAACACAGATCCACATCAGACGTCCTCCAGGAAACATGAAGGAGATTTTCCACTCAAACTGAGAGGTAACTCTTTAAAGTGCTTTCAATATGATGCTTTCAGTGGAGCAGTGATAAGTCAGTGAGGAGCTCATTTGCACAAACTCATGACAACAACAAAGAGAAGACGTGCTTTTTATATATGAGGTTTACACTTTACACTATAAAACAAGTTATTCTCTGTAAATCTGTATATTGGGACGGTTTATTCAATTGAATTTTATTTGTATAGCGCCAAATCATAACATACATGATCTCAGGTCTGTACATCGACAACATCAAGGAGAGCAGAGAAACACAATAGTTCACACAATGAGCAAACACTAGGCATCAGTGGAGAGAAAAAACTCCCTCTTAACAGAAGAAGAAATCTCTGACAGAACCAGACTCAGAGATGTGCGGTCATCTGCCTCGGTTGGGGTGAAAGGAAAATGGGGGACAGAAAGGGGGGAGAGAAAGGACAAGAGGGAGATGAGGTAGAGACACACATCTTCTCCATTTCTGCATCAGTAAATCTGTGATCAACCTGTGTGTGTGTGTGTGTGTCTCAGAATGACTGAAGTCCAGCAGATGAGTGGTTGTGTGGAGGAAGACGAGGACAGAGCAGAGTCTCCAGGACCCAGCGGTCTGTCTGTGAAGAGTGACCAGTCTATGGAAACACCTTTAACCTTCAGTCATGAACCTGGAGCCTCAGAGACAAAGTAAGAGACTCATGCACTGACAACAAGAGAACATCATACACTCTTAACCCGAATTAGTTGACTTTACTCGCAAATCGTGTGGCAACCTGTTGCCCTATACCACTTTAGTTTTTACACAAGTTGAAACTAAACATATCAAGTTGTATTAACATAAAACCTTATGTTTAGTACTTATATTTATTATAGTGTTTACTCACTGTAAATCATTAAATAAAACTATTATGACATATTATTGCTACTCATCATTTATTACAATTACTGTATTTTCCTCTACTTTAATTAGCTTTTGATTTTTTTTAATAAGGTATAAAACATAGTTTTAATTAAATTGGATGGAAAAAAGAAACACCTGTAAATGCTCCAATGTGTATGTGTTGTTTACGTGTGTGTTGTGCGTGTTGGTGTTGTACGTGTCTGTGTTGTTTACGTGTGTGTTGTGCGTGTTGGTGTTGTACGTGTCTGTGTTGTTTACGTGTGTGTTATGTGTGTTGGTGTTGTACGTGTCTGTGTTGTTTACGTGTGTGTTGTGCGTGTTGGTGTTGTACGTGTCTGTGTTGTTTACGTGTGTGTTGTGCGTGTTGGTGTTGTACGTGTCTGTATTGTTTATGTGTGTGTTGTGCGTGTTGGTGTTGTACGTGTCTGTGTTGTTTACGTGTGTGTTATGTGTGGTGGTGTTGTACGTGTCTGTATTGTTTATGTGTGTGTTGTGCGTGTTGGTGGGCCACTGTGATAGTGTGGGGCAGGGGTCCTCTTGCGATCCGCGGCAGCCTTGTAGGATTTGGACTGCCGAAGGAGGTTCTGGCGGGCCCGCTCGAAGGTGGTGAAGTATGGGGAATGATAAAAAAGATGGGGGATGAGGTATGGGATTATCCGGTCATGACGTGTGGGGAGGAGTCTGCAATTTCTAACAGGGATAAGACAGAAATGATGGACAGAAATGAGTACATGGCATTGAAAATCTATCAGAAGAGGGGAGGAGGAGGAGGAGGAGAGAGAAAACAATGAATCAGTATCCAGGTGTGCTAGACAGGAGGGAAGAAACAGGGGAAGCAACTGACGAACCATTTACTATGGCAGAAATGACGAGGGCAATAAATAAATCAAGACCAACCTCCCCAGGGAAAGATAAGATATGCAATATAATGCTAAAACAACTAGGGGAGAGAGCATTATTAAAGTTGCTGCTATTGTACAACAAGGTATGGAAAGAGGGAAGATTACCAAGTGCCTGGAAAGAAGCAGTAGTGGTCCCCATAAGAACACCCAGTAAGGATCCCACACAACCCACTAGTTACAGGCCAATAGCCTTAACATCAAATCTGTGCAAAATAATGGAAAGGATGATAACAGAAAGATTAACATATGAGCTTGAAAAACGAGAAATGCTGGCAAATGATCAAAGTGGTTTTAGAAAAGGAAGAAACACATGGATGCAGTGATAAGGCTAGAGACAGAGATAAGAAAGGCACAGGCAAATAAAGAAGCAGTAGTGGCAGTGTTTTTTGATATTGAGAAAGCATATGATATGATGTGGAAGGAAGGATTATTAATAAAGCTGTGCAAGATGGGTATAAGAGGAAGGGTGTACAACTGGATTAAGTAGAGAATGGGACCCCTCAAGGGAGTGTGATTAGCCCTTTACTCTTTACAGTAATGATCAATGACGTGTTCCCTCCTTGAAGCATCGTTTCTAAAACGCAAACCAAAGGCACTTTTTAGAGCCACGTCTGTCTGTCTTGTTATCCTGTCCGTGCTGTGTTGTACTTGTCACTCTTTCTGTTGCTGTTTGTGTATCTTTCTGTCAGTATTAAGTTCTTGTCTGTAAAAAAATATCTTGTTATCTGTCTTGTTTTGGGCCACACGGTGGTGTAGTGGTTAGCACTCTCGCCTTGCAGCGAGAAGACCCGGGTTCGAGCCCCGGTTGGAACAAGGGCCTTTCTGCATGGAGGGCCTTTCTGCATGGAGTTTGCATGTTCTCCCCGTGTGTGCGTGGGTTCTCTCCGGGTACTCCGGCTTCCTCCCACAGTCCAAAAACATGCAATGTGGGGATAGGTAAATTGGACACTCCAAATTGACCATAGGAGTGAGTGTGAGAGTGAATGGTTGTTTGTCTCTATCTGTGTGTGGCCCTGCGATGGACTGGCGAACTGTCCAGGGTGTACCCCGCCTATCGCCCGATGTAGCTGAGATTGGCACAGCACCAAGAGCTTGTGAAGAGGATGTTATTTGAGGAGTCTAAGGCATTTGCGAGAGATGGAGATGATATTGGGTGTAACCCTAGCCTGCAAATGGTGATAAATTTAAAAGATGACATCCCTGTGCAGAGGGCGTACACTTCCATACCAAAACCGCTCTTGAAAGAGGTCAAAGAATATGTTCAGGATCTTCTTGTGAGGGGATGGATAGTTAAGTCAAAGTCATCCTACTCTGCCCCGGTGGTGTGTGTGCGAAAGAAAGATGGTACCCTGCGCCTTTGTTTAGACTATCGGCTGCTGAATCAGAAAACAGTACCAGACAGACACCAGGACCTGCTGGACACCTTGGGTGGATATTCTTGGTTCAGCATCCTCGATCAGGGTAAGGCCTACCACCAGGGTTTTGTAGCTGAAGGTTCACGCCACCTCACGGCCTTCATCACACCCTGGGGGCTTTATGAGTGGGTGAGGATCCCATTCGGTCTGTCCAACGCACCTGCAGCCTTCCACACGGCTGCCGCGGGGTTTTAAAAGGTAGTAAAAGGCAGTAAATTAAATTAGGCCAAATTAAAGCCAGTATAAAGTAGTAAAAAGTAGTAAACGTCATCTGACGAGGTAGTAAATTTTCGAACCCCAATCCAACTGGATTTGCGTTTCAACTGCGTTTTCCAATTAATTTTACTTACGTGAAGGCCGAGCTTCTTCAATTACTAAACTTGCGTAAATTTATTTTTATGTTGCGAGTAGGACCTGCGCGCGGGGGTACACGTGATCCTAGGTCCTAGGATCACGTGTACCCCGCGCGCGCGTTAAAGTCAGTTTGGGTACCCGGCTGGCTTGCTACCAAACCTCTCCGTGAGTTCGCATCAAAATGGGTAAATGTAAATTTTCAGACCTCTGGCTGGAGGAATCAGCCTTTAAAGACTGGCTTAGGCCAGTAACTGGCAACAGCCGAGAGGCGTATTGCAGTGCCTGCAAAAAGACTATTAATATTACCTGGATGGGGGTGAAGGCGGTCAAATCGCATATGGAGTCTGCCAGTCACCGAGCCAGGATGCGGGGACATAGCACGCAGCTACCGCTGTCGCTGTTTTGCGCTAGCACGACTGCTAGCTCTACGCCCTCAACCTCCACTGCTCCCTCAACTTCGCCTGCTCCCGCCCCGCAATCCACCGCCAGTATTCCTACGACCAGCACACAGATGCTCTGCGCTGCCACCTCTACACTGCAGGCCGAGGTACTGTGGTGTTTAGATTTAGCAGTAAAACACCACTCGTTCAAGTCGAACGATAACATAGGAGAGCTCTTCTGCATGATGTTCCCGGACTCCCAAATCGCAAAATCGTTCGCGTTGGCCAAGGACAAGACCGGTTACATAATCAAATTTGGCATTGCCCCCTATTTCAAGAAGCAACTGGTTGAGGCCATCAATCATGCTGGACCGTACGTCCTGATGTTTGATGAGAGCCTCAACCAGTCATCAAAGAAAAAACAAATGGATATACACATTCGTTTTTTGGAAAATGGTTGTGTACAGTCCAGATATTTTGGCTCACAGTTCCTGGGACATGGAAGAGCTGACGATCTGTTGCGGCACATCAAAGTAAGTTTATTTTCTTATACTTACACTTATTGGTTACATGTTTACAATTTAACTTTTTCATGGATATTTGATAATTTTATTTATTATTATTATTATTATTATTAATAAATTATTATTATTATTTATTATTATTTAGCCTATCGTTGAATTTCTGTAACACAATATTGGAATAGTGTCTATAATTAAAAGTGTTATAGCCAAACTGTTATGCTCAATCTGAAGGTTGAGCATGGCTCAGATAAAGTCAGATCTACATTATTGGGATTTTGTTTACAGTGAGCCACATTTGGAGAACCAATTATCTAACTTTGGCAAAGCAGTCCTTGATTGCTTTAATATATTACCTGGATCCAGGTACTCAATAGCGTGTGCCATTCACTTGAAAATGATGCCGACAAGTATGCAGAGATGGCTGAGGGAAAGGCAGGAACAAAGATGGCTGAGCTCATCACAAAATCCAACTCTCTTCGTAGAAGACACAGGGACAAAAAAGCAGACCTTCTCCAAGTGGAAAAAATGATAGAAGAAAAAGCCACACAGCTGAGGCACTTGTAACTGCAATTTTTTTTTTGTGTCCAGTGTTGAAGTTATTAAGTTGTTTGTTAATAAAATACTATTACAGTGTAAAGTTGCACTTTATTGCCATTTTTTTGAGGCCCTAATTTAACCATTTTGTTTCAGATTCCAATGTACAGTATAGCTGTTCATTCTAAAGGTCCAGTCTGTCTTCTAATTGTCATGGAACTGTTACTTTTTGACATTAAGTAAAACCTATGGACCAAGGCTGGTTGGGACATCTTGATTAATCCAACTCCTATGTCAGAGTTCCCTCTTACTTCAATGTAGCTCTCTCGCTGGCCCTAACACAAACACTCACATACACCTTCAAAGCCTCTCTCTCTCCCCCTTTCTCTTTCTCTCTGGTTCTCTGTATATATGTATGTATGTGTGTGTATATATATATATATATACATATACATATATATATATATTTACTTTAAGCTGCTACAGTTGAAGCTTGAAGTCGTGCTGGTAGTAAAAACTATTGTGATGGTAGTAAAAAGGTAGTAAAAAGGTAGTAAGTTCAACTTAAGAATCTCTGTATAAACCCTGTTCCAGAGAAGTATGGAGGAGATGTTGAGTTCGCTCAGAGATGAGTGCTGCATACCATACCTGGACGACATTCTCTGCTACTCACAATCTTTCAAGGATCATGTAGAGGTGGTACGTAAGGTGCTTCACGCTCTGCAGTGTCAAGGAATAAAGCTCCGGCCAGAGAAGTGTGAAATGTTCAAGAAGGAAGTTCGCTACGTTGGTCGACTTGTGTCCGCTGATGGTGTTCGAGTTGATCCTAAAGATCTAGAGGCTGTGTTTGCACTGAAGGCTAAAGCCCCGCAAACAGTAGGTGATCTGAGAAGGGTTCTTGGCTTCCTCAGCTACTACCGGTCATACATACAGGACTTTTCAAAAATAGCTAAACCGCTATATGAGTTGCTCCAAGGGAAATCCTTGCCAAAACAAGGCCAGTCCCAGCAGAGGAGGGTCAAGGGACCCCAGCTGTCATCCAGGGAACCTAAAGTGTGGACTTCTGCGCACCAGAGTGTACTTGAGAGATTGATTGAAATGTTAACGCACCCCCCAGTTCTAGCCTACCCCAACTTTGACCTACCATTTGTCCTGCATACTGATGCGTCAGAGCTAGGCCTTGGTGCCGTCCTATACCAACAACAAGATGGAAAGTTGCGAATCATTGGGTTTGGGTCAAGAACGCTAACTTCTGCAGAAAAGAACTATCATTTGCATAGCGGAAAGTTAGAGTTCCTTGCTCTCAAATGGGCAGTGTGTGAGAAATTCAGGGACTATCTCTTTTACGCTCCACACTTCACAATCTATACTGACAATAACCCACTGACATACATTATGAGCACAGCAAAACTCAATGCAGTTGGTCACCGCTGGGTGGGGGAATTATCTGACTTTCGGTTCAACATCAAGTATAGACCTGGGAGAGTGAACACGGATGCCGATACTTTGTCCCAAGTTCCCCTTGACATCGACAACTACATGGTGACCTGTACAAAGGAGTTGTCGCAGGAGGTGGTAAGCGCAGCTTGGGAGGGAAGTCAGGCAGCCCAGAGAAAGGATGTGGCCTGGGTGGCTGCTCTTGTTGTTTCCTCCCTTGATATTATACCACAGCCTCGCGCACCCCTGCAGGGAATTACACATGATGAATTGGTGCAGGACCAAAAAGAAGACCCCACAATTGGAGAGATCATAAGGCTCAAGGAGTCTAACATCAGACTCACAGATGACATCAGGAGGTCTGTAAAGGGATCTGCTTGTAAGCTCCTTCGCGAGTGGGACCGGCTGCACCTTGAAGGTGGAATTTTGTATCGACGAACACCAGAGAGAAAACAATTAGTCCTACCCCTTAAATACCAGTTGCTTGTCCTGAAACACCTTCATGATGATATGGGGCATATGGGCATGGAGAGGGTACTCCACCTTGCCAGAGAAAGATTTTACTGGCCCCATATGAAAAGATTTATTGAGGAGTATGTCACTAAGAAATGCTGTTGTATACAACAGAAAAAACCCACATTTCAGGTGCGTGCACCCATGAGTAGCCTAAAGTCCAACTCACCCCTTGAGCTTGTTTGTATAGATTACCTGCATCTTGAAAAGAGCAAAGGGGGCTACGAGTACATTTTGGTGGTAGTCGACCACTTCACAAGATCTGCCCAGGCTTACCCGACCAAAAACAAGTCAGGAAGGACAGCAGCCGAGCGCATATACAATGACTTTGTACCTCGCTTTGGGTTCCCCAACAAACTCCATCATGATCAGGGACGAGAGTTTGAGAATGAACTTTTCCGAACACTTGGACAGCTTGCAGGAGTAGGTCACTCTCGAACGTCTCCCTATCACCCCCAAGGTAACCCAGCAGAGCGGTTTAACCGTACATTGTTACAGATGTTGCGTACCCTGACAGATAAGGAGAAGGAGGTGTGGAAAGAACATCTTGCACAGATTGTGCATGCGTATAACTGCACTCGTCATGAGTCCACCGGTTATGCACCTCACTTCCTGCTTTTTGGTCGACACCCTCGCCTCCCGGTAGACCTCTTGTTTGGCTTGTCGGAGGAGATTGAATCAGAGACTCACAGAGGTTATGTGGAAAAATGGCGTAAAAGGATGACAGAGGCCTATCGGATTGCTAACAATAACAGCTTGTCTTCCAGTGCAAAGGGAAAGTCTTACTATGACCAGAGAGTGAGAGGTGTGATCCTACAACCTGGGGATCGAGTGTTGGTTAGGAACGTCGGAGAGCGAGGAGGGCCCGGGAAACTGCGCTCCTACTGGGAGAAGAGGACATATGTGGTGAGAGAACAAGTGGCAGATAACCCAGTGTATATCATTTATCCAGAGGGTGATGGCAAGGGACGAGTTAGGACCCTACACCGGAATCTGCTTTTGCTGGTCAATAAGCTGCCAGTGGAACTCCCACAACAGCCAACCAAACGGAAACCGGGGTCAAAACAGACAAGGGCCAGATCAGGGAACACACAGGCGAGAGTGAGTGACAAGAGAGATCAAACGGCTGACACTGAGGCCTCTGGTTCAGATGATGAGACGGACAGTGGCTATTGGTTGAGAATACCAGCCAGATGGGCTGAGCCAAGAGCAGCCGTTATCCCTGAGAAACTAGCTGTTAGTCAAGACAGCCGAACCCCGGCATTGAAAGCACCAAAGCCTCCCAAGGAAAGGTCTGTTCAGACTTATAGGGAACCTGTCAGAGTCCATGATGGATCAACACAAGAAACACCTGTAGTGGAGGCTCCAGACAGTGATGAACATCTACCTGATTCAGCTGGAGTCTATGAAGGAGGTCAGACATGGATGGAGACTCAAGCGGTACCAGGGACAGTTCCCACACTGCTGGCAGGTGAAGTGATGATGGAGGGGGATAACATACCAGCAATCGTTAACTCACCTCAATCAGACACAGAGCCAGAGATCCCACAGGCAGCGACCTCTCAACCCTGCTCACCTATCCCACTGCGACGGTCGACTCGGCAAAGACAGCCAGGTCGAGTGTTCACCTATTCATCACTTGGCCATCCCACATATCAGACACACCCCACAGTGAATGCACTAGATACTTACATCGTCCCCTATTGGCACTCACAGCCGTTTCCACTATCATTTCAAAGCACACCCCTTCTTCAGTGTCCGTATTTACCCCTCAATTATCCTCTATATGGTTACTGAAAGGTCACATATAGTCAGATATCAGGTCCATACATGTTTGAGGTGTGAAATGTGGTATAATGTCTCAGAGACAACCTGTTAAGGGGAAAAACGACAACCTGCTCTTCATGTGTCTCTCTCCTTTACCTGCTATCACAGGTATATATTTGTTAATGTGGTCTCACATCTCTGGGACCCGTAACAAGAGCTGTAAAGCGCTGTAAAGAGGACAAATCAGAAACCCCCTGGAAGAAGTGGGTGTGTGTTTGCCTGTGTCTCATTTGCATATAAAGGGACCATGCACGAAAACCGAGCGTTCTGAAAGGGGCGGGCTTAGCAGGGTTATTGAACTGCTATGATGCTTCATCCTTATGGTATTTTGACCAAAGCATGTCACTGACATGTTTATTAGGACACCAGGGAACTATTTTAATGGGGGAAATAGGGTATAATATGTCCACTTTAAATGTGTTAATCAGTGTAGTGTTTGACACCATCTGGGTCACACTCAACCATTTCTGACACAAACCTGTTTTCCTTGTGTCTCCTGATACTGTAGATCATTAATGAGATCAATCACAGCAGATGTTGTATTTACATGTCATGTCCTGTGTTTGTAGGACGATCCATCAACAGGGACCAGACTCTGCTGGACCTGAACCTGGACCCAGCTGTGTGTCCATGAAGAGTGACCAGTCTATAGATCATATTATTAACTTCAAGGATGGACAAAAACATGGTGAACTGATGTAAGAATTTCACACATAGTAACACACACTTACATGATCCTCCACCAGGGAGAGCCTGTCTAGTCCAAAACATGTTTAATCCAGAAAAACACTCTTCTTCTCTTTGGTGGACCAATGTTGTTTTTCTGTCTCCACTAAACGTCTTCAGCCGGTCCTCGTCTCTGAATACGTTTCCAGCAGTAAATCTAGTCAGAGTCCGTGATTGGTCAGGGACTCATGGACAAGCCTCTCTGATTGTGTCTTTGAGACTTCACACATAACAAACACTAGAGACTGTCCTTCAGGGACTTTTGTCTTCAACCTGTCAAACTCATGTCATGTGAACTTGGCTGAAGAAGAATCGTAGGTGCAGCACATTGAAAACCTCGTAGAAACAAATGATTGTTGAGTAAATGACACTGAATCTATTCTCCTCAGAGTTGATCAGCAGAGGACAGAGGTTCTCAGTGGTCAGTCTGTCCAGCAGCATGGAGCAGACCTGGACTCCATATTTAAGGTGTGTAAATGTACAAACATGACACATTACATTATTACATTACATGTCATTTAGCAGACGCTTTTATCCAAAGCGACTTACAAGTGCATTTAAACATTTGGGTACAAATAAGAGCTAGAAGTAAGTAAGAGCTTCAAGTAAATCAAACTATGAAGTGCTAGTCATAAGTGCGATATATATATATATATATATATTTTTTTTTTTTTTTGTCGTCGTCGTTATCGTCTTAGTCGAGGTAGAGTCGGAAGAAATGTGTTTTTAGTCGGCGGCGGAAGATGTGGAGGCTTTCCGCTGTCCGGATGTCGATGGGGAGCTTGTTCCACCATTTGGGAGCGAGGACAGTGAACAGTCTCGAGTTCTGTAAATGCCTCTGCGATCCTCTCAGTGAGGGGGCAGCGAGCCGGTTTGCCGATGCAGAGCGAAGTGGGCGGGCTGGGGTGTAGGTTTTGATCATGTCCTGGATGTAGGCTGGACCGGATCCGTTTGTAGCATGGAACGCAAGCACTAGAGTCTTGAAGCGGATGCGAGCAGCTACAGGAAGCCAGTGAAGGGAGCGGAGGAGAGGTGTAGTGTGGGAGAATTTTGGTAAGTTGAAGACCAGTCGAGCTGCTGCATTCTGGATGAGTTGCAGGGGTCGTATGGCACACGCAGGGAGACCAGCCAGGAGGGAGTTGCAGTAATCCAAGCGTGAGATGACAAGAGCCTGGACCAGAACCTGTGCCGCCTTCTGGGTTAGAAGAGGCCGTATCCTTCTGATGTTGTACAACATGTATCTGCAAGATCGAGCTGTTGCAGCAATGTTGGCAGTGAGGGAGAGATGGTCATCAAGTGTCACACCCAGGTTCCTTGCGGTATGAGACGGAGTTACCACAGAGTTGTGGAGGGTGATAGTTCTTGAAGGGAGGAAATAAGGATCTGGTGGTTAACTGTGTCAAACGCTGCAGAAAGGTCCAAGAGGATGAGCACAGAGGAGAGAGAGGCAGCCCTGGCAGTGTGGAGTTGCTCAGTGACAGCAAGGAGTGCAGTTTCAGTCGAGTGACCTGCTTTAAAACCAGACTGAAGAGGATCAAGAAGGTTGTTCCGGTGAAGGTAGGAGGAGAGTTGATTAAAGATAGCACGCTCCAGAGTTTTGGAGAGAAAAGGAAGAAGAGAGACAGGTCTGTAGTTATTTACTTCAGACGGGTCAAGGGTGGGTTTTTTAAGGAGGGGGGTCACTCTGGCCTCTTTAAGAGAGTCCGGAAAGCAACCAGATGATAGAGATGTGTTAATGAGGTGGGTGAGGAAAGGCAGAAGATCAGAAGCAATTGACTGAAGAAGGTGAGAGGGGATAGGGTCAAGGGGACAGGAGGTGGGGCGGGCAGAGGTTATTAGGGAAAGAACTTGATCCTGAGATAGAGGGGTGAAAGAGGATAGAGAAGGAGCTGAATTAGTGGTTGGTAGAGAGGTGAGATCAGGAGGTGGGGTTGAGAAAGAAGAGCGAATGTCATCTACTTTCTTTGTGAAGTAGTTGACAAAGTGAATTGGTTGAAGGGAGGAGGGAGGAGGGGGGTGGGGGGATCAAGGAGGTTAGAGAAGTTCGAGAAAAGTTTTTTGGGGTTAGAGAAAGAGGATTGAATTTTAGTCTGATAGAAAGATTGTTTGGCTGCAGAGATAGAGGCAGTGAGGGTGGAGAGAAGAGAGTGATAAGAAAGCAGGTTGTCAGGGAGTTTTGATTTCCTCCATTTCCTTTCTGCTGCCCGTATCGTGGCTCTCTCAGTACGCACTGAGTCCGACAACCACGGGGCTGGGGAGGACTTACGAACCCGCCGTGAAGTAAGAGGACAGAGAGATTCAAGAGAGGAGGACAGAGTACAGAGGAATGTGTCTGTGGCAGAGTTGGGATGCATGAGGGAGAAGGAGTCAGCTGAAGGAAGTGCTGATAGAACAGTTGAGGAGAGAGAGGAGGGAGAGAGAGAGCGAATGTTGCGACGGACAAGTGCAGTATCTGATGAGATGAGATCATCAGATTGGGAGAGTGGGAGAGAGTAGGAAATGAAGAAATGATCAGAGACATGAAGTGGAGTTACCGTGAGGTCGGAGGTGGAGCAGTTTCTGGTGAAGATGAGGTCAAGGTGGTTGCCAGCTTTGTGAGTTGGTGGAGAAGGAGCAAGTGAGAGAGAAAGAGACGAAAGTAGAAATAGTAGATCGGATGACTTCTCTGACTGGATGTTGAAGTCACCAAGAAGAACAAGTGGTGGGCCATTTTCTGGGACGTTTGAGAGGAGGACATCTAGTTCCTCCAAGAAGTGTCCTAATGGGCCTGGTGGACGGTAGATGACAATAATGATTAGTTTGACTGGGTGAGTTACAGTTACAGCATGAAATTCAAACGACTGTGAAGAGAAGTGTGGCAGTGGGTAAAGAGTGAAAGTCCAGTTGGGGTTGATGAGCAGACCTGTCCCACCACCTCTTCCAGTAGATCTGGGTGTGTGGGAGAAGGAGTGGGCGGAGGAGAGAGCTGCAGGGGTGGCTGTGTTGGAGGGTGTTATCCAAGTCTCAGTGAGAGCAAGGAAGTCCAGGCATTGCTCAGTAGCAAAGCCGGAAATGAACTCAGTCTTGCGGGTAGCTGACTGGCAGTTCCACAGCCCCCCTGCGACAAGGTGTTGGATGTGTGTGGAGCGGGTGGGATAGATAAGTGAGGACAGGTTACGGTGATGCTGTGAGTGATTGTGAGGTTTGTAGTATCTATGAGAAGAGACATGAACAGGAATGGAAAAAAGACACATATGTGAAAGGTCGAAAACACTTGCAGACAGGTACTTAGCCCCGTTAGCCTCCTTGTTAGACTCCGGTTTAGACTCCTTTGTCTTTGTCTTCCTGAGTCTTCCTGAGACTCCGGTTTAGACTCCTTTGTCTTTGTCTTCCTGAGTCTTCCTGAGACTCCGGTTTAGACTCCTTTGTCTTTGTCTTCCTGAGTCTTCGTCTGAAGAGTCTGCCGCTGAAGCTGCCGCTTCAAAGTCAGTGCTGCTTTTTAAAAGACACCTGATTAGGTGCTGATTAGTTGCAGCTGAGTGGCCACTCCCTGATTAGGGGCTGATTAGTTACAGCTGTGTTGGCCACTCCCCTTTGCCAGTGAAACTTCTCACCTGGTGATGGTGATGGCTCAATAGAAACTAGGTCAAAGCAGCAACAATAACAACTTTCTCTTTGACCTAGCAGACAAAATATCTTTACAAAACTTTCACCTTAATTAAACAGACAAGTCAAAAGTCACAAAAGTCAAGCAACCAGCTACATACAATTATTGAGATGGCAACCAAATAAGAAAGACCTACAGAAGTGATACTTAGCTTAATTCCAGTAGTCCTATGAGATACCCAGATAGTCCAAATGCACACTGACACTACTGTTAATACTGAAGCAGAGTCCTGGGGCCTCATGTATAAACCGTGCGTACGCACAAAAAGACGGCGTACGCTTGCTTTCACGCACAGACGGCATGTATAAAAATGTACTTGGCGTGGAAGTTTGCGCATCGCAGCGCAAACTCTCGAGCTGCCGTGAGAATTTGCAGAGAGCTCCGCAAACTCTTGTCAGGTGGAGACGCTGCAATATTAAGCTCTGAAACTTATCACAGTGTTTGAAAATAATATTATTAGTGTGTCTACAGTGGCAAACATGAATTTTCTGTGACAAACAATACTGATACACCACGTACGTATGAACATATGTGGATAACATCAGAGAGGACACTGAAGACGAAACTGATCCTGTGAGCGAACACACACACTACAAACCTGTGTGTGTGTGAGTGTGTGTGTGTGTGTGTGAGAGAGAGAGGGGGACTCACTTATTTACTTTGAGCAAATTACTGAAATTAATTTTCCACAGATGAATATTTTCTTTATGTAACACAGTGATGTAAACACAGCTGCTGACATGAACACATGAACACATGAACACACGTCAGTCTATAATGTTTTAAACACAAAATAAAGTTACAGACTCATTTGTTGTAAGAAAACGGGACTTGAACGTTGAGTAGAAAATTTTCTTTATCACATTTTAATCCACACAATAACGAAATAACTACGAAAAAGTTATTCCGCCACCGCTGCACCTTTCATCGGAAGAGAAAGGCGCAGCATCCACAACACAATCAGTGACAGTAATGAATGGTTACATGGAGTAACTCCGTGAACTCTGTCTGCTTATTTTGTGCGTAATGTGTGTAGATGATGACGTGTGACACTTATAGATTGTTGAAATAATCTGTAAATTCAGCTCACATGGATCAGTCATGTCTAAACATACACCAGAAAAAAACATGCACAGGATCAACTATCAATGCACAGCCAGTTTTAGAAGCATCAATATTAAAATGAGAGCAGTCGCTGTGACCCTGACATTTAGTTCCTTTGTGTTTTTCACTAATTCTAAAAAAAACGACCAAAATAATCTATTTTTACAGATTTATACATCATAAATTGATTGATCGTGCACTTTCCTTCTTTTTCTTTTATTTCCCTCTTTCTTTGCTGCCTGAGTTGTCCATTTTCTTCAGGACGAAGGCGTTTTAGAGTCATTTGTATATTCATTTGTGGGTGGGCGTGGTGTGTTCCTCATTCATCTCCGCTCAGTTTCACCTTTGATGGGATGTATAAAGAAAAGGTGCGCAGGACTTGGCGTACGCACAGTTTTATAAAGCTGAGATTTTCTTTGCGTACGTACTTTATAAATTTTGTGCGTACGCCGTCTTTTAGTATGAAAGCTGCGCACTCTTTTATACATGAGGCTCCTGGTCCTGACAGTCTGGATGCTGCTCTGTGGACCTGCAGGACTTCACTCTGTCACTGATCATCTGAGGTTAAACTTCACATGTTCTGTTCCAGCTGCTGGAGGAGAACATCATCTGCTTTGTGAAGAATGAGCTGAAGAAGATCCACAAGGTTCTGGATACAGATCACACAGAAATCTCAGAGAGTCAGAGGGAGGATGAGGAGCAGAGGAGCAGCAGAGAGGCCTTTCTGAAGATCACAGAGGACTTCTTAAGGAGGATGAAGCAGGAGAAGCTAGCTGACAGTAAGAGGACTTTTAATGTGAAAGGAAGAACATCTTATTTTCTCAATGATCCACTCACTGATTTATTTTCTTGTATTCTGTCAGAAATCAGACCTTCAGCTTGTCGACGTGAACTCAAATCAAACCTGAAGAAGAAGTTCCAGTGTTTGTTTGAGGGCGTAGCTAAAGCAGGAAACCCCACCCTTCTGAATGAGATCTTCACAGAGCTCTACATCACAGAGGGAGGGACTGGAGAGGTCAATGAAGAACATGAGGTCAGACAGATTGAAAGAGCTTCCTGGAAAGCAGACAGACCAGAAACATCCATCAGACAAGAAGACATCTTTAAAGCCTCAGCTGGAAGAGACGGACCAATCAGAAGAGTGATGACAAAGGGCGTGGCTGGCATTGGGAAAACAGTGTTAACACAGAAGTTCACTCTGGACTGGGCTGAAGACAAAAGCAACCAGGACGTACAGTTCATGTTTCCCTTCACCTTCAGAGAGCTGAATATGCTGAAAGAGAAGAAGTTCAGTTTGGTGGAACTCATCCATCACTTCTTCGCTGAAACCAAAGAAGCAGGAATCTGCAGGTTTAAAGACTTTAAGGTGGTCTTCATCTTTGATGGTCTGGACGAGTGTCGACTTCCTCTGGACTTCCACAACACTGAGATCCTGACTGACGTCACAGCGTCCACCTCAGTGGACGTGCTGCTGACAAACCTCATCAGGGGGAAACTGCTTCCCTCTGCTTGCCTCTGGATAACCACACGACCTGCAGCAGCCAATCAGATCCCTCCTGACTGTGTGGACATGGTGACAGAGGTCAGAGGGTTCACGGACCCACAGAAGGAGGACTACTTCAGGAAGAGGTTCAGAGATGAGGAGCAGGCCAGGAGAATCATCTCCCACATCCAGACATCACAAAGCCTCCACATCATGTGCCACATCCCAGTCTTCTGCTGGATCACTGCAACAGTTCTGGAGAACATGCTGAAAACCAGAGATGGAGGAGAACTGCCCAAGACCCTGACTGAGATGTACATCCACTTCCTGGTGGTTCAGTCCAAAGTGAAGAAGGTCAAATATGATGGAGGAGCTGAGACAGATCAACACTGGAGTCCAGAGAACAGGAAGATGATTGAGTCTCTGGGGAAACTGGCTTTTGAGCAGCTGCAGAAAGGAAACCTGATCTTCTATGAATCAGACCTGACAGAGTGTGGCATCGATATCACAGCAGCTTCAGTTTACTCAGGAGTCTTCACTCAGATCTTTAAAGAGGAGAGAAGCCTGTACCAGGAAAAGGTCTTCTGCTTTGTACATCTGAGTGTTCAGGAGTTTCTGGCTGCTCTTCATGTTCATCTGACCTTCGTCACCTCTGGAACAAATCTGTTGTCAGAAGAACCAACAACGAGCCAGTGGTCCATACAAACAAACAAACCTGAACTGAATCATCTGCACCAGAGTGCTGTGGACGAGGCCTTACTGAGTCCAAATGGACACCTGGACTTGTCCCTCCGCTTCCTTCTGGGTCTTTCACTGGAGACCAATCAGAAGCTCTTAACAGGTCTACTGACACAAACAGGAAGTGGTTCTCAGACCAATCAGGAAACAGTTGAGTACATCAAGAAGAAGATCAGTGAGAATCTGTCAGCAGAGAGAAGCATCAACCTGTTCCACTGTCTGAATGAACTGAACCATCGTGCTCTTGTGGAGGAGATCCAAGAGTCCCTCACATCAGGACGCCTGTCCACAAAGACACTGTCCACTGCTCAGTGGTCAGCTCTGGTCTTCATCTTACTGTCATCAGGAAAAGATCTGGAAGAGTTTGACCTGAAGAAATACTCTGCTTCAGAGGAGGCTCTTCTGAAGCTGCTGCCGGTGGTCAAAGCCTCCAACAAAGCTCTGTACGTGGATCAGTATATAAATATTAATAAGACATAATCTAAAGAGCACAAGACAAACATGTTTAACCTTTTGTTCATCTCTGTTTTCTACCTCAGACTAAGTGCCTGTAACCTCTCAGAGAGAAGCTGTGAAGCTCTGTCCTCAGTCCTCAGCTCTGTGTCCTCTCGTCTGAGACACGTGGACCTGAGTAACAACAACCTGCCGAATTCAGGAGTGAAGCTGCTGTGTGATGGACTGAAGAGTCCTCACTGTTCTCTGGAGATTCTCAGGTCAGGACTCTGACTCACACTCTTTGCTTCTTTAGGTCCACGCCACCCATGGATTATCAATGTTATTTATGTGGGTTTGCAAGTTATTATCAGCTAAAATTGCCTGTATGGGGATGGAGGGCATTTTTTCCTCAATGCTTTTCCATTGAGCTGTATATGACGGGTTGCACCAGCATACCACTGCTCTCATCTGCACTGCAAAATAATAATATCTAAAATAAGGCAAGCCCCATCCTCCCTTTTGTTTAACCAGCTGTAAGTTTTTGAGGCGAACTGCTATATACCTGGATAGCAGTTTGTCTCACTCGTTAAATTGGTTTTGGTTAATCTCTTTTGGCAATGTTTGAAATAAATATAAAAGTCTTGGCAATATAATCATTTTAATAGAGTTTTTGTAAGATCTTTTGGTAGGTTGATGCCTAAGTAATTAAAGGACTCTGTTTGCCATGTCAAGGGGTAGCTACTTTTGATTTCTCTTGGTGGGCAGTCGTTAGAGTATTTGGGTTTTACTCATGTTGATTTTGTACCCAGATAATTGGCCATATTGTTCAAATGCTTGCATCAATTTAGGCAGAGAGTGAGTTGGTTGCGCAAGGTATATCAAAATATCGTCTGCATAACAGGCCAATTTATATTCCGTCCCTTTAATAATGATTCCCTTAATATCTTCTCTTTGTCTGATGTACTGAGCTAGTGGTTCCAAATATAATGCGAAGAGTAGTGGTGACCATGCACAGCCCTGTCTGGTGCCCCTTTCTAGAGTAAAACTATTTGACAAATATCCATTGACCTTGACCCTGGCGGTAGGTTTGTCATATAGTGCCTGTATGGTTTTAATAATTGTATCGTGGAAACCAATTCTATGCAACACTCTGTAGAGAAAAATCCAGTTAACCGAATCAAAGGCCTTTTGAGCATCTAAGCTCATCCCAATTGCTTCAGTTTGATTTCTTTGTATATGATCCATAATATGTAGTGTCTTTGGTATATTGTCTTGTGTTTGGCGTTGGTGTATGAAACCTGTCTGATCATTATGTATCAGTGTCGGCAGGAATTCTTCTAATCGTTTGGCCATAACAGAAGTAAATCATTTATAGTCCACATTAAGAACAGAGATTGGCCTAAAAGAGCCACACTCCACTTTATCCTTGCCTTCTTTTGGTATGGCTGAAATTATTGCCTCCTTCCAGCTGGGTGGCGTTTGTGCATTTTTTAAAGCCCAATTCAGAGTAGGAAGTAAAACAGGTATTAGTTCTTTTTTAAATTCCTTGTACCACTCTGCCGTGTAGCCATCAGATCCTGGCGATTTGCTTAATTTAAATCTACCAATTGCAACTTTTAATTCTTCTTCAGTTATATCCGCAGTCATCATTTTATTTAGATTTTCATCGAGAGTGGGTAAATCTAGGGAATTCAGCTGTCAATTTGGGCCACACTCCCACCTGGGACTTCAGAATATAAGGTTTTGTAAAACACTTCAAAAGCTTCCTGAATTTCATTTAGTTTATTTTTTATCGCTTTTGTCCTTGGATCCCTAATTTTTATGAATTGTATTTTCGGCTATCCTTTTTTTCAATTTCCATGCCAATACTTTCATAGATTTGGAGCCACTTTCGTAGTGTTTCTGTTTCAGAAACATTAAATCTTTCTCGATTTCTTGTGTGGCCAAATTATTAATTTCATTCCTGGTGTGTCTAATTTCTCTCAATGTATTCTGTGCCAAATCTAATTTATGTTTTCCTTCTAGTACCTTTAGCTTGTTTTTTAAATCCTCTAACTTTTTATTCCTATTTTTTTTCTTAAATGACGATATTGCTATAATTTTCCCTCTCAGAACAGCCTTCAGAGTATCCCATAACATGGGAGGTGAAACCTCTCCAGTATCATTGAATTCTAAGAAGAGACAAATTTCTGATTTAATTTGTGCCTTAAAAGACAGATCATTCAACAGACTGGAATTCAATTTCCATGTATTATTTTTTGATCGCAGGCCAAAATCAGCGGATAAGTATACTGGTGCATGGTCACTTAGATATATTGTCCCGATTCCACAAGTATGTATTTTATCTTTATCCTTCCCAAATGTTATGAAATAATCTATTCTTGTATAGAGAGAGTGAGGAGCAGAGTAGTAAGTGTAATCCCTTCTGTTAGGGAAAAAATCTCGCCATATATCAATCAAGCCCACCTCCTCAAATAGTGTGTTTACTTTCTTATAGAAGGACTTCCTATCCTGGGTTTTTCCACAAGATGAGTCCAACTTTGGCTGCAGATGTATATTTAGATCCCCTCCACAGATCAAGAGGCCTTCTGTTTCAGTTACCATGATATTGGTTATTTTTTGGAAGAAACTAATGTCACTCCCTGGGGGTGCATAGACATTCAGTAAGGTAATTGGATTCCCATCTATCTTACCCCTTACTTAACATAAACGTGCCCTCTTTATCACCCATTTGGAATACTTTTTCAAAATGTAGCTTGTTTGAAATGAGAATAGCAACTCCTCTTCTATGCCCTGATTTGTATGAAGAAAAAAACAGATTTGTAAAGCCCCTTTTCTTTAGCTTTATATGCTCCTTGTCTGTCAAATGGGTCTCTTGTAAATAAACCACATGGGCTTGTTCTGTTCTCACTTTAGATAGGATTTTACTACGTTTAACTGGATTCAACAGCCCATTGACATTAAACGAAAATAATTTTAATTTGTCACTAGCCATACTTATTTACTTGTAAGTGTACCAACAAACTTAAGAAGATGAAAATTGAAAGATCTGCTCCCTGAACAAATAACAACACCAAACATAAGCAAGAAATAGAAAAAAGGACAAACAGAAAGAGTGATCCCAAGGCCTGGGTCTCTAAGAAAAGACCCTGGCCTGAGCTAGATAAAATATCTAGCTGTGAGGGAAAGCCTCTCCCACCTGTGGGCTGAGGGCCCCCACCATGGCGCTCTAAAAAAGAAAAGAAAAGGTCTCTGTTCATTCCACAGAAAATGTGTCCTTATACAGCAACCCTCGCCTGTATGTGGGTCAATGACATATAAGGTTTTTTAACAGGTAAATTTAAAAATATGATAAATATGAATTTCTATTGCAATTGGTCAAAGCTTTACAATGTCATGTGTACATGCATACATGTTACAATCTTGAATTACGATATTTTGGTGGTTTTTCACGTAAATTAATTGGTCGTTACCCTCCAAAATGTCATGTGGTGCGACCATCAATCATCTTAAAAATGTATTTATTTAATCAACATATTTACCCTTTTTTCACAAGTTCTTAGTAAAATGATGTGTCTAGAAACTAATTATTTGGATTTCTGTTGAATTGTCATACATACTGATATAATCCTCATTCCTCTAAAGTCATGGTCACCGTTTTGCATGTAGTTTGCGTGCTAATTTTTCCTGTAAAATGCATAAAAATAATGAAAATGTAAACAAAATCCCACTAACTTCATCTTACCCCATCAGTGAATAAGTTTCTGCCACAGAAAGAAGGTATCACTTTTTTTATTTTGCTACAGTTATTGCTATTAATGGTCGCGCCACATGATGGGTGGTCGCACCAAATGATGAAACCAGCTTAAATCTCTTACAAATCAATAGAATAAGAGACAATCATTTGTTTAAAACAGATTTTATTAATTTAAATATTGAAGACAAACATCTCCTTTCAACACTTTTCATTTCATTTTGGTTAACACATTAACTTTCATTGCCATTCTTTTACAAACACTGTGTTGAAGTGAATTTTTGTAAACATTTCACAAATCAGTAAGGACCAAGATGAACTCAGACACATCAAACTTGAAGACATCTAACTATTCATACCATCATCCTCATTCTTATATGAATGTTGGAGATATGGTTTAGGTATTTCCTTAACCCCAGGAACTTTTAAACTTGTTCCAGTCTTGGCTTCTCAATTTAGAACAGCGAGAAGTTGTTGGCTCAGGTTCAGAGATGACTGCTATGACATCTTTCTTATAGTAGAATATGGCATCTGGAGCTTTTATTCACGTGAATAAGTTCTTACTCCCTGACTGTAAAACCTTCCAGCAGGCAAAACTGTAACTCTTTTTATCTATTTATTGTTATAGTTGGTATCAAAGCACTGTTGTCATCAAAATGCATCATCAAAGCTCTTTTGTTATATGTTAACCTTCGTATGTGTCTTTGTTAAACTACTGATCAACAGGATCTGTACGCATAGCATTGACCCTGATATCTTCTCCCACAACCTCAAGAACCTGGCCTACTTATGGAAGTTCATCGTATGTTACAATCACAAAACATAAACCCTGATCACTTTCCCCCTTCTGTGACTGTGAGGTTGAGGCCTCCTCCATGTTGGATGTGGTGTTCCGCATGTCAACTTTTACAGGCTGGTAACATGAGCATATTTTCATTTTGGCATGTTTGCAAAAGCACGATACCTCCCTACATAAGGAATCTTTCCCTGCTGCTTTCTTCTCTGGTAGCTGAAACAAATTTAGTATTGTGTCAAGCTACAGTGTATACAGTTTGGCTTTTTTCAGATACAGCAGACTGACATTTCAATTAAAATGTGTATTATATTTTAAATCCCCTCCACACAATATAACTTCATGTAATTCAAGTTGCTTTTCAATACAAAGTTTTTTTTAGCTTTTACATAAACCTTACTGTTCTCCTTGCAAGGTACCCAGGGTCAGAGTTCACGCTGCCTGTGGTGCACGGTCTTCACTGCTTGAGAGCGGCATCTAATGAAATGGATTTTTTTTTTAAACTTTAGAAAGACATAATGGCAACATGACATGTTACAAATATTTGTTCTTTATTTTTTTTTTTCCAATGTTATCAATAAGGATTTAACATAAAGCATTGCTTCTGAATTGTATGAAAAATTAAGAAAAAGCACAATTTTATCTTTTAAATATTATAACAATTTACTACCTTTTAAATATATAAACCATCAAAATGATATTAAAACACAAAACTTCCTTTAAAATAAGTCTACAACTCATTGAAAGCTAGCTGCAATGGTCGCACCACATGATATTTGGTCGCACCACATGATATTTGGTCGCACCACAAGATATTTGGTCGCACCACATGATATTTTCATATTCAATCAACATTTACAGGCATAGCATTGGACACCTAAACAAAAGTTGGTATCAAATTATGAATTTGTAAAAATAAATCAATATTTATTGTGTTTTTGAGATCATACCACATGACATCCATATTTGGAAACTATCTACCAGCCATTTTAAAAGCAGTTATTTTAAAAGATGAGAGAGAGTTACAAACCTGCTAACTGATTCTGTGGGTCCTCTGCAAAGTTGTTTGTGATGTAACTTCCTGTCTTGGGGTGGCTTTGAAAATGAAAGTTCCAAAATGGTGGTTTCTTCATGGTCGCACCACATGATATTTCATAAAATGGACATACTCGGACAAAGTTTACTTAATAAACGTAAATAAGAGGGAAATGTCATTACAAGATCACTGTAATTTCACATGAGGTTACAAAACACTTTAGAATTTATGCCACATAGGGCAGAAAATACATTTGAATAGATTAAGATTCATTTTAAATAAATGTCCAAAACTGGATTCATGACTGGACGGTCACACCACATGATATTTTTACACTTTCCGTAGCAATACAAATGAAATGCCTAATGATTTTTGAATATATTTTTCTCGAATATATTTTTAACAAGAAAAAATGCAGTTGGACAGTATAATTAGCCGTCATGTCATTGACCCATAAATATTCTCATCATGTGGTGAATATAGCACGTTCTGTTTAGCTTTCCAACTCTTCAAGAATCAGTCAAAGCTTATACTTCTTCTGGAGAGGATGGGGACTGCCTTCTGAAAGCTCGCAGTTTCTCCTTGATACCCTTCTCTCGCTCCTCACCTGTCCCCGATTATTTTTTTAATTACATATGTGAATAGATTTTC
>NC_081150.1:21605381-21692881 GCF_958295425.1 Solea solea | reverse complement strand
TGTTATATTTAGTGTTAGTCCAGTTTAGTTCTAGTTATTTTAATCACAGAACAGGAAGTGCTGCAGGAAACGGCTTGAATTAAAAAACTGAAGAAGAAAAGAAAAGTGGCAGCAGTGACCTGTTCTAACGGAAGCATTTTTAATCTGGTCCAAGGATGAGGATGAGGATTTGACGTGAGTCATGGCGTCCGTGTGGGCGCCAGAGGAAATGAAAGACACTTATGGTGGAAGAAAGTATTTAAAAAAAAACAAAAAACGCAGCATCCAAGACAAGAATGTTTTTTTTTGCATGAAAGAACTCAAAAAAAGTTACTTGAGAAAGTTTCTGTATGTTGTTATTAACCGTTTAGGTCGGTATAATACATGATGTGTTTGTTTGTGTTTCCATAGCAACAGTACCAAAATTACCAGCCCCAAGTTTGTCCAACAGTGAGATAAAGACGTGAAAATGTTCTGGAGATATCGTAGACTAAAACTGATGTAGTTTTTATCAGGTTTTCACACAGGAAACTGAAGTTTGTAAACCACACACACACTCACACACACACACACACACACACACACACACACAGCCAAAAAGAAGTGTGAGCCATTCCAGCAACCACTGGTAAATAAACTGTTATTTCACTCAGTCAATTGCAGCCTACCTCCTTTAGTCGTTTCTCGTTTATTTCATTGTAGTGAAATACTTTTTGCTTCGAACATTTTCGGCAGCCTGAAATTATGCAAAAAAAAAGGGAAAGTAGAAGAAAGAAGAAGAAATTTAGAAAATGACTTTGACATCCCACAGGTGAATACAGCTGCATTTTTACTGTCAAGATTCCCACTTTTGGGATATTCACAGGGATAGCACAACCGAAGCAATGGCTGAGCTTCGCCCTGTGTTAACCACCTTATCTCACCTGTTCACCGTTCTTTGATTTTTTGTGTGGATAGTACCTGGCACACCTTGGTCAAGGTTCCAAGCTGAGCTGGTACTAAAAGGTGGTGTGACATTACTGCAAACCAGCGATTAGTCACACAACAGTTGATGTCCTGCATAAAGCCTTGACCACGCTGTGGTCAATTGACAATAGACTTGTCAAGAACAAAGCTTCATATGTTATGCGTAGCGAAGCTTTTTATGTGTGTAGTGTGTTGTCAATGTTGCAGTAAATGTACAGTGTAGCTTAGAGTTTGTCAATAAATAAAGGCTGCAGCTTCTCAAGACCAAAGTAAAGCTTGTTTCCCAACTTCATTGCTCTGACAATCACCTCTGCCTACATCAAGGGGATACTATTCAAAGTACTAGCTACAGTGGAAAAGGAAGTAGAGGACCCACAAGTGAATAGATTAGAGTTGAGCTGTACAATGTTGATGCAGAGAGGAAGAGATAAGTGTCCATCTTGTCCTATATGTATCCAAATTAGTTTTTGTTTTATCTCATGAGTAATTTCTCTTATACATGTAGACAATCTATTATGTTTTTAACCTTACTGATAATAAGAGGGATTGGGTTTGCATCGCTCTTTACATGTGTCTGGTTCATTGTGTCAACATGCACACAAACCAATATTATCATGCTGCTATCAAGGATTGCATTGCACATTTAATTTGATGAGAAGGCTGTACCACAAAAACAAAAAAAATACCTGTCTTCCTCTTTTTCTTCCCTTCACCTTTTGCACTGGTCAGGGAGATATTAGGAGTTTGAGAGGGGAAGCACTGTGCCGACACACCTGTGACAAAGGGGGGCAGAGAGAGGGGATGACATGCAGCTAAGGCCATATTTTAAGTAATGTGTCTGTGCTGGTTGTACATATATATATATTGTTGTTATTATTAATGCTTGCTAATACTCACCTTCAGTCATGGTATTTTGAGAAGGAGGTGCTGAGGCGGTGCTTTGAGGCTGAACAGGGATGAGGGTTAGGGTTTAAGTCTCCTCCTCCTAGTCCATTTGGGGATGAGAAGTAGATGGGAGAAAGGTGGAAGGATCTGGAGGATGAGGCGGAGAAGAGGGTTGAGAGGGAGAGGTGGTAGACCGTGGAGTTGGAGATGGGCTGGGAGCTTCTGGCAATTGCATCTTTTTAGAATCTGAAATCATATATATATATAAATATTACTCATAATGACAGCACATCCCAAAGCATAAATCCTAATAACAGATGTTTGCCTTACTTTTAACAATGTACTCATATGCCCTGCTCATCTTTTCTAAAAAGGGTTTTACAGGCCCGTCCCCTCCAGGGCACATGTAGGTGATCATTTCTGCATTTATCGTGTTCACCCCCTTCTTTTTCTTCCCAATGAACAACATTGGGTTGTAGCCAAAGGCAGCAAGCTCGCTCACCTGAAAGATACATATATCTACATACATATAATATATAATTAATGATATACAAATGTGTTTGCACTGCACTGATCATAGTATTTCACCATGATTCCTCTGAGGACTGGAGTTTGAGGGTATGTGTGACTCGTAAAGCAAACTGTTACTGACACCCTATTTAACTTACTGCTTTTTACAATTTATTTCGTCTGTGTTCCAAAATAATCTGTTAATCTGAGACCCAACTCTGCATATACAAAGTATATTCTTTTACAGTTTACATTTTAGGTACATATTCCAAAAATTCACTGTGTTTCTTACCTGCCTTCTACTGAAGTACCTACAGTATAATTACCCGCGTTACCATTTACCGCGAACGAGACGCAGTGAATGACGTCACTTCCTGTCGCTTGCACGTTCAATCATAAAGTTTTTAAGGGAAGATAATTTAAAAACATGTATATATATTTAAATTAAAAAAGAAATCAGAAAATAAAACATAAAGTGAAGTGTAATTACTAATTCGACTGCACTAAATGTTTAATATATTTATTAGACATATCTTTTTGCAACCCTATTCTCAACAATACTTTGCAAACCTGAAGAAATACAAATATGGTGCTAATTTTTATCAAGCTGCATGGCACGTCACACGGAAATTGTAGTATTTTTTAAATGGTACATTAAATAAAGTTCTATATATTTAATTAACAGTATACTGATAGATTTAAAGGGGTTAGAAACACATTTATGTGATCAGATTTTAAATATCCAATTGTTAAATTGGTGAAAATTCATTTTGATCATACTTGACAGTGCCCCCACTTGGTGACTAAATGTATATGAATATAGTCACATAGCTGAATTCAATAGCTTTCTAAAACAGTTGGTCCCATGTATGAAGCCTCTTCTGTTGCTGAATGACAAGCATTCCAATATGCACTGAGGTCAAGGTTCAGAGGTCAATATTTCACAGCAGGATCCACTTATAATCTTCACACTGACATATGTTACTCACCAGAACAAGGCCTTTTCAAAAATGTCTTTAATGTTGTTAAAGACAAGGATAAAGTTGAATTCTCACCTCTGTTTGGTGCCATGTATATATGTATATATATATGCATATTTATTTTTTGGTCATAATCATAATTATAGTCATTTTAATCTACCGGGTGCTTGCATATGTCTCTGTGTCAATGTGTCACTAGTGATGGAATGTAATTCAGTGCTTTTACTCAAGTACTGTAATTAAGTACAAATTTGAGATACTTTTACCTTTTTCTTTTTTTCTTTACATGTTACATACATGTTTTACACCAATACACTTTAGATGAATTGTAGTTTTAACTCCACTACAATTATTTGTCTGCTATATTTACTGGTATTTGCTACTTGATTAAGCCTACATAAACATTGATGTACACGTATGTCTATCTGGTTGATGATGTAAGATGAAAGCGTGGGCTAGTTCATCTGATATCCAGTAAATCACTATGAAATGTGGTCTGCTAAATCATTCAACCTGTGTAAAGTTGGATGTACTTACTATATAATTGCATTAAAACACTGTTCCTGTAATTGAAAACGTGTTGCTTATAATCTCATGTCACTGGTCCTTCCTCTGAATCTCTTGCCATATAGTGAATTCATCTACAATGAAAACATGTGGGAATTGCACAGATAAAATAAGTCAAACCGGAAACAGCAGTAACATCCAAGGACTCAATCAGAAATGTAGCTTTATTGTCATTTTGTTTAATTATACATTAATGAAGAATTATTAATTAAACAGTAAAGATCAACACAATCCCCTGAAAAGATGCTAAGGCGAACATGAATTAACGTTAAGAAAGTAAAGGACAGTGGTTTGTGTTGTAAACCAGGAACTTTCCACAAACCAGTACAAAAATCAAACCTTGTATAAGTGATTCAACATTTCACACAAGCAACCACAAAAAAAAATACAACTGTTAATCCTGACAATGAGCACATAGGTGAGTCACTTTTTAAAGCCACATGCTGTGTGTGCACTGTGATCATGAGCACCCCATCATCCTCTTTTACACTGCATCAGACTCTGAATCTTCAGAGCTAACGTCTACCTCATCCGAACTGTCCATTATGTCATCCGCTGATGACAGCACATGCAGGTAGTGTTGTCTTGCATGCCGCTGCAGCTCTCTCATTTCCCACTGCCTTTGGGAGGATGAGGCAGGTGTGACCCTTCCATGCTTTCTCTGTAAGATGTCCTTAAGAACGGATAAAATATGTCACTATCCAAGTCTTTCACAGTTTAAACGTAACTTTGCAAAAATTCAAAATTCAAAAAAAAAAACTTTGCATGGTGTCTTCGCTCTGATGCTGAGACAACTCAGAAAAGACCCTGGCATGGGCTTTGAGAGACTCCCAGTGCTGTTTCATTTCTTTGACAAGAATCTTCTTCTCCTCACCCATCACCCTATCGAAGACTTCTTTCTTCATGCTAAAATCAGCAGAACCTGTAATACATCAATATAAAACATTCAGACCACTGTTTATAGCATGTAGCTACAGAGATCTTTTCTTTCATACGCATACATACTTTGTCAAAATGAAAATATGTCCATTGGAACACCTAAAAGTAAGAATGCTAGTGATGAAATGTGTATTCACTAAAGTACTGTGCTTAAGTATAAATTTGAGATACTTTGCTTGTTATGCTACCTAATTCTTCTACTGTACTACATCTCAGAGGAAAATATTTTACCTTTTACTTCACTACAATTATTGGACAACTTCAACTTTTAATGCTTTAAGTATAATTTACTGATTTCACTGAAAAAATATTTGACTTGTGATCAGAGTATTTTTGCAGTGTAGTATCAGTATTTTTTACTTTGTAAATAGACTTTTAATAGCTTTTAAGTAAAGGATATGATCATTCTTTCACCACTAAAGAATATGCACAGTACATGAATACATGCATACCACTAATTTGCCATGGCCAGGGATGTTCTGTGTCCAGAATGCTATCCATGCACACCGCTTGCTCGGATGGAAACGAGACTGTTGTACTCTGCTACCATTGCCTTTAAAGTGGTCTTCTGTTGCCTTATTTTACTGCGTATTCGATGTCGACCTTTGTTGCTGTCTGACAAACAAAGAACAAACATAAACCCACATTATATATTTTAAATACACTAAGTCCACGATCTTGTTTAAGTTGCAGCTGCACAACAGAATGATATTTCATTTGCCAAACACATTTGATCATAATAGATGTACTTATAATAACAAAACGCAACACGGTATGTCGCTCCAGCGTTGGTATCAACTCAATCCAGTGCACTGAATGCATATATAGAATATACACTATATATTCTAACTCAATTTATTTTGGAGAAGTCCAATGCATTAAACATTTGTTTTTTGAACTGGATGAACATTGTAATTGTGAAGTGAGTTTGGAGACATTTCAGACTGTGATCTGAAAAGGCCTACAATGTTAACATACCATTTTTACGATATAGGAGTTGAGCTCTCATCTTGATGCTGGTTGTGAGGGCCTCAATCTTCTTACACAAAGCTTGTGGTGAGCCTGGATGGTCAGTTTCTCCTGACAAAGTTGATTGCAGGTTGCTTCAACTTCAACTCAATTCAATTGTATTTGTATAACATATTTGCATCACAAATGTTTCTCCATGTCAGATAATGTTTCACATTCTTACCCTCTGCCCATTGTTTGACTTCTAGCACAAAATCTTCCACAGTTTGGTCATCCAGTTGATGCTGGGCTTTCAGGGTTTCCAGGTCCACCATCTGGATATTCAGAGCTTTAGATGTCTAAAGTACAGTGATAAATACATTGACATTTGACATTTCTGCTGGTTCCATTTTAAGGCAAGAAGTGTCAGCATGTCATTGCGTCCTGCAAGTACAGAGATCAGACACAGACAGAGTTCTGTAAAAATTCACTTGTAATAATATAAATGTATTTTATTCTATATACATAATTATCATATTATTCATATTATATTATATATTATTATATTATTCTTGAATTTCCTTCGGGATCAATAAAGTATTTATCTATCTATCTATCTACAATTATATAGCACCTGCTTTTGACATATGCTTTGTTGTGACAGCGATCCTGGAAAGGAAAGCATTCCATTGCTCTACTTCCTCCCCTAGTGTTTTACCAGCACCTTCTTGGTTTGTCCCACTCCATCTCACCTGGGGAGAGGGACCCAAACAGAAAAATCAAGGGAAATTAGTACACCAAAGTAATGCCCAGTCACTTTTCATTTAATTAAAGCCTAATCAAAAATCTGTCAACCTTCCACCAGGTTTTGTGAAAATGAGAGGTAAATCTCATGAGTAAGCTTGTGTAGTGTATTTAATTAGATGAACACATTAACTCAGCAAAGTTTTGTCTTGAATGTCTTAAAGATGTACATTTCATTGTATTGATAAGCAAACAGAAGATCTCTCAGGAGAGAGTTATTTTGGGATTTAGATGTATCACCTATGACAGTTTACAACAGGTTCACAGCAGAGGTCGACAGGTCAGGCCTGGACACTGCCTTGTTTGGGCTCTGGTCAGCACAGAGAATGTATACCAATATAGTTTTAGCAACTATGTTTGTTTTTCAGGGACAAGGCACCTGGACAAACAGGAGACAGGTCTTTTCTGTCTATCACTAGGTGGCTTCTATATTAAGATAGAATACCTAAAATGGTTAAATGTGAGGTATAGGATGATGTCACAGAACCTTTAAAAGCATGGCCCTGCTCTTATGCGGGCAGAATTGTTCGGAGATTCGGCAGGAACATTCTCCCGAGCTGCTGCAGAAGCTTGGTCTGATGCCTGACTTGTAACCAAATAAAATCCCCTTTTGTTCGGTACGAGTCCTGTGTCAGCGAGGTTTCTTTCTTCACCATCAACTCATCACCTATCGTTCATAAGAAGGAAGGAGGCCTGACTAAAACACGACACTTGCACAACAAACATACATACACAGACAGGTGCCAAATAATATCCTCGACAAAAGAAGCTATATCAAATAAGGGCTGTTCAAATTAACAACAATAACTATAATAATACAATTGTAAAATAATCTGTTAAGTGATAGTTAAACATTAGACATTGGTATAAATCATTTATGGGAATGCAAGTACTTTGATAAAAATGTACTGCATTGTACCAACCTCACATTTGAAGTCATGCGCTTTAGCATGTACAACAGACAGGAAGGGCCTCATATTCTGAAGGTGCTGGAGCTCAGAACAGTTGGTGCTTATCTTTTGCAGTTATGGCCAATATTTGCACACAACATCAATACAAAAAAAGGTGATGTCATGTTTGGATGCCAGCAGCTGCCAGCTGCTGCAAAAACATGGGGTATGCATATATTTCACCCCTAAACATAATAAGGGCAGCCAGCAAGACACCATGCATGCACACTGCCAGCTCCAGTCCCTCCTTATCCACCTCACTGCTTGATCTTTGGGAGGTCTCTGTGGCAGCTGACCACTCCCCACCACAATTACTCCTTCCAGTAACCTACATTGTAGAAAATCATAATTGACAAATAATCTCATCAACAGTCATTATAGGGAACGAACAATTACACATTTCTTTCAGGGGACAAAGAACAGATTAGTGTTAGCAGATTAACAACAATTAGGAATACAGGTAGATATCACAATACATGAGAGTACTGACAGACTATGTATTATAATATTATATTGACATAGAAATGCAAGTCTGCTGTTACATGTTTAGTTTTGCTGTGGATGTGATCCACAAATCTGGTCACATCTTCATCTTTTGCAATGAAGACACCGTCAAAGATGGCCCGCTCCTGAGATCTAAAAAAACAACAAGAAATAAAAAGACTTCAACCCTTTAAAAGGTACTCTCAACCAGTTGGTGGAACAATACTCTAAGTCACATCTCTACTGTAGCTGTGAGCAGTACGTCTTTTTAGAAAACCTGGTTTTCGTACGGCCACCAAAAATATTTGTGAGTGAGTAATATTGGTCAAGAAATTGCAGTTAATGTGACTTGTCCTGAATGTTGTACTTTTATTATGAACAGATGTCTCTACCATTTGGCATCGGAAATATTGTACAGTCTAATTTAAAATATATATATATTGATTTGTCAATGTTATCATAAGTGAATATGATTTCTTTTTTCTTGATGCATACCTTAAAGGTTTAAAAGGATAGTCGAGTATTCTGAAGTGAAGTGGTATAAGGTACTTATCTGTAGAAAGTGTGTTACCTACAGTACACAGTGTTCAGACAGACACTATCTTGGCACTACATTGTCTCAACTGTAGAACTTGCATATTTCTACACCTAACCCAAACTACAATACTGGATATTGTTTTTTTTTCCTTTTTTAGGTGGGCCTTTTATGTAGCAAAACCACATTTTTCTGCTTCTGCACAATACCGGCAGGGGGTGGGTGGTGGTGACCATTGTCTGCTGTAGGTAACTGACCATGGATAACTACCTCATACAACCCCACTTCAAAACACCTGAACTATATTTTTAACATGTCATACATCAAAGGTTATTTGCAATATAAAACACAATTATCAATTTTGCCAACAGTGTGGGTGTACATTATTGTATACCTTGCAGTACTTTTGAAGCGGTAATGCTTGCGGTTTCCATCCACTGAGACAGCAAGCATTGCTGGGGTACAGGCAGGGCAGGTAAATTTCTCCTCTTTGCAGGTGGAATCAACCTCATATTGTACAGCAGCCCATTCAAAAAAGCTTTTTTAGAAGCTGTCTGATGAGATCTTCCCAGTCTATGTGCAAAAAAAGCACAAAACAATTTTTTAAACAAAAACCTTTCCATTTGTAAACACAAACATATTTATGACCTTGCAGAATGAAGACAGAAATACTTACACGGCCAAAGCGAGCAGTCCACTTCTCAAGCATTCTTAGATATGCCTGAAAAGACATCCCGGGTGATGCCATCTTCATGTCTTCAAATGTATAAAACAGGTCTGTCTCATAAATTGTTACAAAATGAAGGGTGGCAGGCCAGTATCCACTTTTTATCAAGTCATCAAGTCCTGCAGTCTAAGTTGCCTGGCATCCCTCGCAGGTTAGCTCAGGCATGTTGAGATCATACCGTCCTACAACATAATATTTACATTTACAAACAAGGTTGGTATGTTATGTAGCATGTCCCATATACTGTAAATCCAAGGGGTCCAGTAAAGCCTGCTGACTTGATAGGCACTATCAAACATTTAGTAATTTGTAAATGGCATGAATAAATAAGTGACATTCCCCCCAAAAAGGTTACCATGACAACCAAAATGAGCTAATTTTTTTCTTGTGGGAGTTGTTGAAAAATTGCAAAATGACCATTTATTGTGACCAAAGCAACTGCCTTCCCTTGGATCACCCTGAGTGCTTCTGGGGAACGACCACAGATGCTGACAAAAATCGCACTGAAAGACATTAAACATACAGTAGGTTACACTAATTCATAATTACTCACAGACACAAACTAGCTCAGAAAAAAGATGTGTGTAACTTACCACAGTTTGTAAGTGCCTTTTCAAAAACACAGGTGGTTGGAGGCAATGGCTGGAAGGAGCCAGCACACATGGCATCCCTGTTATGGAGAACTGAGGCTTTGCTGTGTCTGCTGATGTCACATTCAGCACAGAGAAAGGGACGTGGAAGGCAATCTCTGCATCTTATAGCCGCACAGTTGTTCCCACATTGGCTGCAGCCATTTGTTGTCACACTCTCCTTGGCAAGCATCTATCAAGAAGATATGGTCTCTTTTCCCTCCATCTCTCAGAAAATAGAGCATTGCGAATGCTCCAATCCAGAGAAGCCAGAGGAGCTCTTTGGTCAGCTGAAGCTTCACTAAGCTCTTCATCAGAGCAGCTCAGGGCGTGTTGCAGATCTTGCAGAAGACATTCTATTACAATTGTAAAGGAAATACATGGAGTAGTTAGAAGGGGTTCAAGCTTGATTTTGTATCATATACATACAACTAGCAAAAAACATGGACTTCATTGTTAGACAGATAAGAAGAGAATAATGTTATGTGACAGATATAACATATATATGCTTGGCAATTGCATATTAACAGGGAGAAACATTGTCATAAAGCTTGTTTTGGAGTCTTTGTTTTGTCCAATAGGTAATTTCGCAGATTCTAGGAAAAAGACATTATATACAGACCATCCATCATCTACCGCTTTATCCTCCACCATCTCAGCTACATCGGGCAATAGGCGGGTACACCCTGGACAGTTCGACAGTCCATCGCAGGGCCACACACACATAGAGACAAACAACCATTCACTTTCACCTATCCTATCTATCTATGGTCAATTTAGGATGTCCAATTTACCTAATCCCAATATTGCATGTCTTTGGCCTGTGGGAGGACCCGGAGAGAACCCACACACACACGGGGAGAACATGCAAACTCCATGCAGAAAGGCCCTTGTTCCAACCGAGGCTCGAACCTGGGTCTTCTTGCTGCAAAGGCAAGAGTACTAACCACTACGTCAACCGTGTGGCCCTATACAGACCGTATTTAATGAAATACATACCAGCAGAGACTGTGTGTGAAGCGGTCTCTGGAGAAAGGCCACCTCTACTTTAGGGTGTGAGGGGAGACCAGTCTTACAACGGTATATACATATATTTGTCAAACACTGTCATTTGTTTTTAAAATAACTGTATGCAATCTACATTTATACTATAAAGTATAGGATTCCTATTTCATTTTTTAGGTGGGGCGTGGGTGTTCTTTTGAAAAAGAGGCTACAAGAAAATTATCAAGTAACTCATGTCAGCCAAATCATGCTTGCAGTAAAAAGCATTTCTTTATTTCTCAGGATTTGAGCTCCATCAGAGATGACACATTGATCTGACCTGTTGTTATTTAGCTTAAAATTTTGATAAATAACTAAAAAGTCTACTGATGATACTGTAGTACATTGACAGTGTGGCATGCTATCCCTGGCAATGGCCTACACTGACATTCAGGACTGAAACATTTTTAAATGTCCAGAATATAAAATACGAACCATGTCTGGGTTGCTTCAGTGTGACACTTGGCCTCATGGAAAGCGTGTTTCCATCCGTGTCCCTCTCCTAACGCAAGGTAATAGGTAGTTACTAGGAGCTAACTTTAGCTGATTAGTAAAAACGTCTACGTTAACTAAACTAACATGCCATGCTTTTGTTTTTTTTACAGAAAAATCATAAGCATATGTAAAAACTAAGCAGCCTTGTATTTACCCTGTGGTTGAATTTTAAACCAAATGTATCGTATGTGTCGATTACCGTGTTGTCCAAGTGCGTCCGTGTCCAACGTTGTTGTCTCGTCTAGAAGATGACGCCGTCACGCAGCGGCTAAATAAAACGTGATATTTAAGCATCTAACTAACTTCATATGTTTGGCCTAATAATGCTGCTACATGATTGGTATTTATGAAATAGGGGGAAAAAAGTGTCTTTAGTAGCAGCATTACTCTTACTCGCACAATATGAAACATTTCTCTTCTGGGTTTATTTTGAAAGTGTAACCGTACGTTGCATATTTATTTTCCTAATTCCGTCCACCCGGACGTGGGTAAATGTGTTGTCGCTAACTTGGCAGTGCCACGGGCCCATATCAATAAAAACATCCCTGAGCGTCCAAATGTGAAGCGAGAGGGGTACCGACAGCGTCACTTCTTGAAGCGTACGGCCAGTGACCGAGCTGCCGATTTTGACGCGTTGGGAATGAGAACGTGTTGGATAGAGAGGGTAGAGGGAGGCATTTATATCAAATACAGAACAGTGTTAGGGTCAATAGGGTAGGTATGGGACACAGGAGAGAGGAGGTTGTGATAATGAGGTTGAGGCTAGGGCACTGTGCACTGAATAAATCACTTAAATTGGCAGGGAAACATCAGACAGGACTGTGTAGGAGGTGTCAGGAAGAGGAGGAATCTGTGGAACATGAACTTTTGAGGTGTAGGGCATATGATGCAAATACAGAGGTGATGAATAATAATCTAAGGAAATTAGGGGATCAAGAATTTCATTTAAAGGAAGTAATGGAAACGAGTGAGAAATGTTAACAGGATGATTATGTAGGAGCAGCAAGTGTGCACCCTTGACGTCTACAAATGTTGCTGGAAACTGGCAAAACAGGTTCATCAAGGAGACAATCCTTTACTTGTCTCCCATAGAAAACCACGTCACCATAGTATCACGCAGGCTTGCTGTGATGACTCCGCCCACTTTGAGGAGGCGCTATGAAGTCATGGAAATAAACATGGCTGATACTAAACTGAGTCGAGTCGATTAGAGTTATAACTGTATAGGTTTATGTGTCTGAGCGAGATCATTGTTCAGTGATAAGATCTGATTCTGTTAATATTTGACTGCAGTTGATGGAGTTGAGTGTAAAGTTCAGATCAGAGCAGTTATTTGATCACATTCATCACATTTCCTTCAGATAACACTTGAGAAAACTTTGGTCTGTGTTTTGTTCGCTGTTCAGCAGCAGAATCACTTCACAGACGTTCAGCAGCTTCATGACGATCATTTCCTGCCTTCACAAGGTAACAGAACTAAACTCATCTCATCACACATGTGAAAAAGAACTTTGTAACTGAGCAGTGTTGTTTTTGGCAGCCATTCTAGATGTAGTCTTAGTTTTAGTCTTTTGGACTAAAACGCTGATTAGTTTTAGTCATTTCTATATGTGATAGTTTTAGTCCAATTTTAGTCAAAATCAAAAAAGTTTTAGTCAGTTTTAGTTTAAAAAAAAAAAAAAAAAAAAAAGTATAGTCTTTTAACAAATCCATTTAGGTCAATAAGTATTGGAGATGACTGTTGGGCAGAAACCTTTAATCTCCATAATTCAACTTTTCAACATTTTTTTTCATGAATTGATGCCGACTTCATCATACAACAGTGTCACACATAAGTTTGACATAAAATTTCCTTGCCAGTGGTGCGCCGCGACCGACTCTACTAAAAAAAAGGGGCGTCAACAAAATAATTTCGTCATCGTCATCATTTACGAAAACAACACTGTAACTGAGTGGACGTGATGTTTTTACTGTGAAGCTCATGAATGTCACGTCACTGACTCTTGCTCAGTGACTGAGGTTTTTACACAGAATGAATTGACCCTGTAGTGACTTAGAGAGGCTTAAATGTCTGGTGTAATACTGCAAACTTGTCTTATTATGGGATGTGAACATGTCCTGGTTCCTCTGAATGTAAAGAAGGCCCAACCCTTTTGAAGCAGCTCTGCTGACACAGTATAACATTAGGTCAATATGGTCCACCCATGTTAGCAGAACTTGTAATGAGCGAGTTTTATTCTCCCAGCAGGTGGCACTCTGCTATGAATCAGATCAAGGCCAGTAAAGAGGAAGCTCCGCCCTCTAAAACCACTCTGTGTGAGGAACATGAGGGTCAGAGGTGAGATGAGGATCTCATGGATCATGTGACTCGTCTCCATGTCACAGCTCAGTGTTTTATTTACACATCATGTGTTTGTAGGAGGATCCATCAACAGAGATCAGTCTCTGCCAGACCTGGACCCAGCTGTGTCTCCATGTCGAGTGACTGGTCCATGGATGAACCATTGAAGTTCGAACAAGAACAGAGGTCAGATGATGGAGGGTGGAGGTCTTCACAACAACTGAAATGATCCACCATGTAGCACCAGAGACCCCTAATATTTGAGAATTCAGACCCAGACCCATGCAGACCCAAGACATTCTGGACCCAAGTCCCAAACGGACCCGTCGCCATTTAATCTCAGATCTGGAGGCATGAAAAAATAAGAAATGTTGGATAAATGTGGAACATTCCTGGCTCACATGCTTAGGTTTGGGTAAAGTGATCTGACTGAAGTTGTGGAAGTCTTAAATGTGTTAATCAGTGTAGTGTTTGACACCATCTGGGTCACACTCAACCATTTCTGACACAAACCTGTTTTCCTTGTGTCTCCTGATACTGTAGATCATTAATGAGATCAATCACAGCAGATGTTGTATTTACATGTCATGTCCTGTGTTAGTAGGAGGATCCATCAACAGGGACCAGACTCTGCTGGACCTGGACTTGGACCTGGACCCAGCTGTGTGTCCATGAAGAGTGACTGGTCCATGGATGAACCTTTGAAGTTCAAACAAGAACAGAGGTCAGATGGTGGAGGTCTTCACAGGTCAACAACTCAAATGATCCACCATGTAGCACCAGAGACACCCAAAATTTGAGAATTCAGACCCAGACCCATGCAGACCGAAAGACATTCTGGACCCAAGGCCCAAACAGACCCGTCCCCATTTAATCTCAGATCTGGAGGCATGAAAAAATAAGAAATGTTGAATAAATGTGGAACAGTCCTGGCTCACATGCTTGACTATGGGTGAAGTGATCTGACTGAAGATGTGGAAGTCTTAAATGTGTTAATCAGATTTGAGTGTGACACCATCTGGGTCACACTCAACCATTTCTGACACAAACCTGTTTTCCTTGTGTCTCCTGATACTGTAGATCATTAATGAGATCAATCACAGCAGATGTTGTATTTACATGTCATGTCCTGTGTTAGTAGGAGGATCCATCAACAGGGACCAGACTCTGCTGGACCTGGACTTGGACCTGGACCCAGCTGTGTGTCCATGAAGAGTGACTGGTCCATGGATGAACCTTTGAAGTTCGAACAAGAACAGAGGTCAGATGATGGAGGGTGGAGGTCTTCACAGGTCAACAACTCAAATGATCCACCATGTAGCACCAGAGACACCTAACATTTGAGAATTCAGACCCAGACCCATGCAGACCCAAGACATTCTGGACCCAAGTCCCAAACAGACCTGTCCCCATTTAATCTCAGATCTGGACCCATGAAAAAATAAGAAATGTTGAATAAATGTGGAACAGTCCTGGCTCACATGCTTGGGTTTTGGTGAAGTGATCTGACTGAAGATGTGGAAGTCTTAAATGTGTTAATAAGTGTAGTATTTGACACCATCAGAAAAACACTCTTCTTCTCTTTGGTGGACCAATGTTGTTTTACTGTCTCCACTAACTGCTTTAGCCTGTCCTCAGCTCTGAATACGTTTCCAGCAGTAAATCTAGTCAGAGTCCGTGATTGGTCAGGGACTCATCAACAAGCCTCCCTGATTGTGTCTTTGAGACTTCACACATAACAAACACTAGAGACTGTCCTTCAGAGACTTTTGTCTTCAACCTGTCAAACTCATGTCATGTGAACTTGGCTGAAGAAGAATCGTAGGTGCAGCACATTGAAAACCTCGTAGAAACAAATGCTTGTTTAGTAAATGACACTGAATCTTTTCTCCTCAGAGTTGATCAGCAGAGGACAGAGGTTCTCAGTGGTCAGTCTGTCCAGCAGCATGGAGCAGACCTGGACTCAATTTTTAAGGTGTGTAAATGTACAAACATGACACTACTGTTAATACTGAAGCAGAGTCCTGGTCCTGACAGTCTGGATGTTGCTCTGTGGACCTGCAGGACTTCACTCTGTCACTGATGAGCTGAAGTTAAACTTCACATGTTCTGTTCCAGCTGCTGGAGGAGAACATCATCTGCTTTGTGAAGAACGAGCTGAAGAAGATCCACAAGGTTCTGGATACAGATCATATAGAAGTCTTAGAGAGTCAGAGGGAGGATGAGGAGGAGAAGAGCAGCAGAGAGGCCTTTCTGAAGATCACAGAGGACTTCTTAAGGAGGATGAAGCAGGAGAAGCTAGCTGACAGTAAGAGGACTTTTAATGTGAAAGGAAGAACATCTTATTTTCTCAATGATCCACTCACTGATTTATTTTCTTGTGTTCTGTCAGAAATCAGAGCTCCAGCTTGTCGACGTGAACTCAAATCAAACCTGAAGAAGAAGTTCCAGTGTTTGTTTGAGGGCGTGGCTAAAGCAGGAAACCCCACCCTTCTGAATGAGATCTTCACAGAGCTCTACATCACAGAGGGAGGGACTGGAGAGGTCAATGAAGAACATGAGGTCAGACAGATTGAAAGAGCTTCCTGGAAACCAGACAGACCAGAAACATCCATCAGACAAGAAGACATCTTTAAAGCCTCAGCTGGAAGAGACGGACCAATCAGAAGAGTGATGACAAAGGGCGTGGCTGGCATTGGGAAAACAGTGTTAACACAGAAGTTCACTCTGGACTGGGCTGACGACAAAAGCAACCAGGACGTACAGCTCATGTTTCCCTTCACCTTCAGAGAGCTGAATGTGCTAAAAGAGAAGAAGTTCAGTTTGGTGGAACTCATCCATCACTTCTTCACTGAAACCAAAGAAGCAGGAATCTGCAGGTTTGAAGACTTTAAGGTGGTCTTCATCTTTGATGGTCTGGATGAGTGTCGACTTCCTCTGGACTTCCACAATACTGAGATCCTGACTGACATCACAGCGCCCACCTCAGTGGACGTGCTGCTGACAAACCTCATCAGGGGGAAACTGCTTCCCTCTGCTCGCCTCTGGATAACCACACGACCTGCAGCAGCCAATCAGATCCCTCCTGACTGTGTGGACATGGTGACAGAGGTCAGAGGGTTCACGGACCCACAGAAGGAGGACTACTTCAGGAAGAGGTTCAGAGATGGGAAGCAGGCCAGGAGGATCATCTTCCACATCCAGACATCACAAAGCCTCCACATCATGTGCCACATCCCAGTCTTCTGCTGGATCACTGCAAAGGTTCTGGAGAACATGCTGAAAACCAGAGATGGAGGAAAACTGCCCAAGACCCTGACTGAGATGTACATCCACTTCCTGGTGGTTCAGTCCAAAGTGAAGAAGGTCAAATATGATGGAGGAGCTGAGACAGATCCACACTGGACTCCAGAGAACAGGAAGATGATTGAGTCTCTGGGGAAACTGGCTTTTGAGCAGCTGCAGAAGGGAAACCTGATCTTCTATGAATCGGACCTGACAGAGTGTGGCATCGATATCACAGCAGCTTCAGTTTACTCAGGTGTCTTCACTCAGATCTTTAAAGAGGAGAGAGGCCTGTACCAGGACAAGGTCTTCTGCTTTGTCCATCTGAGTGTTCAGGAGTTTCTGGCTGCTCTTCATGTTCATCTGACCTTCATCACCTCTGGAACAAATCTGTTGTCAGACGAACCAACAACGAGCCAGTGGTCCATACAAACAAACAAACCTGAACTAAATCATCTGCACCAGAGTGCTGTGGACGAGGCCTTACTTAGTCCAAATGGATACCTGGACTTGTCCCTCCGCTTCCTCCTGGGTCTTTCACTGGAGAACAATCAGAAGCTCTTAAGAAGTCTACTGACACAAACAGGAAGTGATTCACAGACCAATCAGGAAACAGTTGAGTACATCAAGAAGAAGATCAGTGAGAATCTGTCAGCAGAGAGAAGCATCAATCTGTTCCACTGTCTGAATGAACTGAACCATCGTTCTCTTGTGGAGGAGATCCAATGGTTCCTGAGATCAGGAAGCCTGTCCACAAAGACACTGTCTCCTGCTCAGTGGTCAGCTCTGGTCTTCATCTTACTGTCATCAGGAAAAGATCTGGAAGAGTTTGACCTGAAGAAATACTCTGCTTCAGAGGAGGCTCTTCTGAAGCTGCTGCCAGTGGTCAAAGCCTCCAACAAAGCTCTGTACGTGGATCCGTATATAAATATTAATAAGACATATTCTAAAGAGCACAAGACAAACACGTTTTACCTTTTGTTCATCACTGTTTTCTACCTCAGACTGAGTGGCTGTAAACTCACAGAGAGAAGCTGTGAAGCTCTGTCCTCAGTCCTCAGCTCTGTGTCCTCTCGTCTGAGACACGTGGACCTGAGTAACAACGACCTGCAGGATTCAGGAGTGAAGCTGCTGTGTGATGGACTGAAGAGTCCTCACTGTTCTCTGGAGACTCTCAGGTTGGTGCTCAGCTGATTTATATGGACAATTCTACTCTGAGTGTTTTTTTAATTGCATATGTGAATAGATTTTCTTGAACTCCTCCTCAGACTAAGTGGCTGTAAACTCTCAGAGAGAAGCTGTGAAGCTCTGTCCTCAGTCCTCAGCTCTGTGTCCTCTCGTCTGAGACACGTGGACCTGAGTAACAACAACCTGCAGGATCCAGGAGTGAAGCTGCTGTGTGATGGACTGAAGAGTCCTCACTGTTCTCTGGAGACTCTCAGGTCAGAACTCTGACTCAGACTCTTTGCTTTTTTAGGTTCTTGTTGATGAAGATGTTTTTTCTGAATCACTGAGTTCATCATATCTTCTTACCTCCAGTCTGTCAGGTTGTCTGGTCTCAGAGGAAGGATGTTCTTCTCTGACCTCAGCTCTGAACTCCAACCCCTCCCATCTGAGAGAACTGGACCTGAGCTACAATCATCCAGGAGACTCAGGAGAGAAGCTGCTGTCTGCTGGACTGAAGAGTCCTCACTGGAGACTGGACACTCTCAGGTATTGTCCTCCTCCTCCTCCTCCTCTTCCTCTTCCTTCTCCTCATCTTCCTCTTCATGATCAGCAGCAGTATTAAAACTTGTCAGCAGGTTTAGGTTGAAGATGTCCTGTTATGTTTTCCTCTGTCAGTGAGTATAACCAAACATTAGTGACACTTTTTAAACACCTGTTGTTCTTCTTCTTCTGGCTCCTCCCTTTAGGGGGCGCCACAGCAGATCATCTGCCTGATAGATATTGTTCTTGTTTGACAATAAACTAGAAAACTAGAAACAAACACTAGACTCTGGTGAGAACGAGTGAATGTCACGTAGTTCAGCCTGAGAAACGACCAGAACCATGAACTGGACCGATCATCTGCACAGAGTAGCAGTATCATGTGAGAAGTCCTGGTACTGGGTACAGAACAGTCCTGGTCCACTTCAAACAGCCTCCTGAAACTGTGGTCTCTGGTTCTGCAGACACCGTCTTCTCTTTGAAACACACCAGTCCTTGTAGTTCATCATTGTGTCCACCAGAGTGCGTCATTAAGACAACAGTTTGGACTCATGTTGGACAGAAACTCATTCAGACTGTTTCTTCCTCCAGGATGGACCATGCTGGAGAGCAGAGGTTAAAACCTGGTCTCAGGAAGTGTAAGTATGGATTTACAGGAAATAACAACATATCAGCTGATCATCAATAAACTGCAGCTGTGTCTCGTTGTCTTCATCAGATTCATGTGAACTGGAACTGGACACAAACACAATGAACAGAAAACTCAAACTGTCTGACGACAACAGGAAAGTAAACCTTGTGAGAGAAGATCAGTCGTATCCTGATCATCCAGACAGATTTGAGTTCTGGTTTCAGCTGCTGTGTAGACCTGGTCTGACTGGTCGCTGTTACTGGGAGGTCGAGTGGAGAGGAGATGTTTATATATCACTGAGTTACAGAGGAATCAAGAGGAAAGGCAACAGTTCTGACTGTTTGTTTGGAGATAATGATCAGTCCTGGAGTCTGATCTGCTCTGATGGTCTTGGTTACTCTGTCCGTCACTGTGGGACACAAACACCCATCATGTCCTCTGTCTCTCACAGAGTATCAGTGTATGTGGACTGTCCTGCTGGGAATCTGTCCTTCTACAGCGTCTCCTCTGACTCACTGATCCACCTCCACACCTTCAGGACCACATTCACTGAACCGGTTTACCCTGGGTTCCTGGTCTGTCGTGGTTCCTCAGTGTCTCTTTGTCCTCTGTAGGACATGAAGAGACAGCAGCTTCAGTGGTGGACGAGGTCAAAGCTCGTCTCAGTCATTCTTTGTTGAAACCATCAATAAATAAAGACTTAAAAAATCAACATGTCTGTCATTAACTGAGCCGCCGTCCTGCGCTGTGAGCGCCCCCTGCTGCTGAGAACCAGCCTGAAACACACAGGTTCACACACACTGAGATAAAAATAACAAAAAGTGAATGTTTGAAAGTGAAATTAAAAGATACAGAAAGTAAAATCAGTTAAAAATGAATAAATGCTTTATATAAAATAAAAAGAAAGAAGTCAAAATAATATAAAATAAAGTTTTCAATCAAATAGAAAACAAAGTAATTAAAGATGTTAAGAGTTTGACTCTTTGTCTGAAGAACATCATCTTCTCACTGATGAGCCTTTCTGTCCCAGCATGCACTGCTTCTCCTCCTCCTCCTCTTCATACTGCCTGACAGCAGCGCCCCCTGCTGCGTGTGAGCAGAACAACAATCAAAGTTAGGGGAAGGTAAATTGAAACACACATGAGCAGATTATGCCATGAATGAGGAAGTGTGGTTTCTGCTGTGATGCAGGTGAAACTGAGTGTGCGTGACCTCAGGATGACCTCTGTCCTCCTGCTGCTCTGTGAACGACAGCGAAGAACGTGTCCACAGTGACAGGAAACTCATGACACTCAGAGGGTTTTTGCACTTTCCAAACATCATCAGTGTCTGTGGTTTCTGTGGCTTAATGAAGAAAGACATTTTCAACATCAATAAAAACCACATAATATCACTTTAATCTACTTTGTTGTGTTGATGACGAGGTACTGACACCTAATACAATCTATGTCAGATTAAATCTACGCTCTTTTAGGTCATAGATTAACAGCTCCATCCACTCACTCTCCCACACCAAAGCCTATAGAGAAAACCACTGATTTTAGCTGCGGGGACACAGGAGCTGCTGGTCCTCTGCTGCCTCGTGTGGTCACTTTGTGTCTTTTTAGCGTTATATCAAAAAAAAAGGAATTATTTATTTACAAAAGTAGGGTAAATGACAACAAAATTGATGACCTGAGATCTAGGCTTCAGGGTGGACTAAGGCCAAAACAACAAACAAAAAAAGGTCCCTGTCTAGAAAACAATAAACCTTAGCTAAGCAACCTTAAACAAACCAAATGACAGGAACTTACCTCCCTAGCTACTTAAACAGGAGAAAACGCTGTAACAAAAATGGCAGTCCACCCCTACTATTTACACAACAACTAAACTATACAAAAACACTAAACTACTGTCGAAGTGTGGCCGGTTGGGAGAAGAGGAGGATGAGGAAGTGTGTGTCGCCATCTGCCATCTGCCCTTTTTTGCCTCCCATCGACGACAGTCGTAACAGTGTGTGTGTGGGGGGGGGGGGGGGGGGGGGGGGGGGGCAGTGTGTGTGTGCACTTGTATTTGTGACAAATCAGGACATTTTTTATGATAACACACCAACAATATCAGTACGTTAAGAAATATGAGGACATTTTAGAGGTCCTCATTTCTCTGACCATTATATGGTATTCTGGACTCTCCAAACATGCTCCCAGACTAAAAATCTCCAAAGTCCTAAAATGTCACAATTTTTGTATATATATATATATATATACATACATATATGCATACATATATTTATATATACAATGTTTATAAAGATATATATTTATATATATATATATATCTTTAAGATATATATATATGCAAAGTAGAGGTGGGTGAGAGTGTAACAAGTCAGCATAGGACGGTGGTTTGCAGGATGAATCTGGTGACAAGGAAGACGAAGAGGACAAAGGCAGAACAAAGGACAAAGTGGTGGAAGCTGAAAAGAGAGGACTGTTCTATGGTTTTCAGGGAGGAGTTGAGAAAGAATCTGGGTGGTCAGGGAGAGCTTGCAGATGACTGGACAACTACAGCTAATGTAATCAGGGAGACAGGTAGGAGATTACTTGGTGTGTCGTCTGGAAGGAAAGTAGATAAGGAGACTTGGTGGTGGAATAGGGAAGTGCAGGAGTATATAAAGAGAAAGAGGGTAGCAAAGAAAAAGTGGGACAGTGAGGAGACTGAAGAGAGCAGACAGGAGTACAGGGAGATGCAGCACAAGGTGATGGTAGAGGTGGCAAAGGCCAAACAAAGGGCGTATGATGACTTGTATGCTAGGTTGGAAAGTAAGGAGGGAGAGAATGATTTATACAGGTTGGCAAAACAGAGAGCTAGAGATGGGAAAGACGTCCAGCAGGTTCGGCTGATTAAGGATACAGAGGGACATGTGTTGACAGGTGCCACAGAAGTAGTGGGAAGATGGAAAGAGTACTTTGAAGAGCTCATTGCTTTAAGAATGCTGGTAGAGAAATACAGAGAAGGTCAGAGGGAGCTGCATTGTGCCTTTGTAGATCTGGAAAAAGCCTATGACAGGGTGCCAAGAGAGGAACTATGGTACTGAATGAGGAAGTCTGGAGTGGCAGAGAAGTATGTTAGACTGGTGCAGGACATGTATGCTAACTGTGAGACAGCGGTGAGGTGTGCTGTAGGTGTGACAGAGAAGTTCAAGGTGGAGGTGGGACTACATCAGAGTTCCGCTCTGAGTCCCTTCTTGTTTGTGGTGGTGATGGATAGACTGACAGATGAGGTTAGACAGGAATCTCCATGGACTATGATGTTTGCAGATGACATTGTGATCTGTGGTGAGAGCAGAGACTAGGTGGAGGAAAAGCTTGAGAGGTGGAGATATGCTCTAGAAAGGAGAGGAATGAAGGGTTAGTCGCAGCAAGACAGATTATATGTGTGTATATGTGTGTGAATGAGAGGAACCCAAGTGGAACCATGAGGCTACAGGGAGTGGAGATAAAGAAGGTGGAGGATTTGAAGTATTTAGGGTCAACAATCCAGAGCAGTGGAGATTGTGGAAAAGAGGTGAAGAAACGTGTTCAAGCTGGTTGGAATGGGTGGAGAAAAGTGTCAGGGGTAATGTGTGATAAAAGAGTATCAGCCAGAATGAAAGGAAAGATATACAAGACAGTGGTGAGACCAGCGATGATGTATGGTCTAGAGACAGTGGCACTGAGGAGAAGACAGGAAGCAGAGCTTGAGGTAGCAGAGATGAAGATGTTGAGGTTCTCTATGGGAGTGACAAAGATGGATAGGATCAAGAATGAGTCAATCAGAGGAACAGCACATGTTAGATGTTTTTGAGATAAGGTCAGAGAGGCCAGAATGATATGTTTGGTCATGTACAGAGGACGGATAGTGAGTATATTGGTAGAAGGATGCTGGGGTTGGAACTGCCAGGCAGGAGGTCTAGAGGAAGACCAAAGAGTATGTATATGTTTATGTATATGTATATATATACATATATATATATAGAAATATATATATATATATATACACATATATATTTAATCCACTTAATTCACTCATGTATTAAAGACATTTGAGATGAATGCTGCCACACACTGCATGTTTGGTTACTCAGCAGTCAATAACACAGCCTCTGATTGGTTAGTAAGTCAGCAAGGCAGCCTGTGATTTGCCAATAGACTGAGCTGAGGCTTACAAAGATGGCTGAGTTGCTAAAGTTGCTAAATAATCTACAGTGTAGGATCTATCATTGTGAATGTATTTTATAAAGTCTGCCATGGTACATAACGGTTCATGGCTTGATTTTAAAGCTTCTGAAACGTAGACCGCACTGGCACTCTTGACGATCGTCCCATCCAGGAACTTCAGTACTGTGGAGATATCCATCTTGGCATATACAAGATGTAAGTTTTAACAATCCCCATTTGAGCTAATTGGCTAACAATTAAGGTGATGGACACGCTGTAAAACTAACCAAACTAACCAATCTTCATTTTTATCTACAGATACAGTTGTCTAAGATGTTGTCAACAGTTTGTTGTTACCCTACAATAGAAGATGCTGGTAGTTATTGACATAAGTCATACATATGTTCAGTCGTCAGGTCCTCATATTGTTTAGCTGTGAAAGACATGACTGTGTGTTTGGTTTGACGTCCTCATATTGTTTAGCTGTGAAAGACTTGACTGTGTGTTTGGTTTGACGTCCTCATATTGTTTAGCTGTGAAAGACTTGAGTGTGTGTTTGGTTTGACGTCCTCATATTGTTTTGCTGCGAAAGACTTGAGTGTGTGTTTGGTTTGACGTCCTCATATTGTTTAGCTGTGAAAGACTTGAGTGTGTGTTTGGTTTGACGTCCTCATATTGTTTAGCTGTGAAAGACTTGAGTGTGTGTTTGGTTTGACGTCTTCATATGGTTTAGCTGCGAAATACTTGAGTGTGTGTTTGGTTTGACGTCCTCATATTGTTTAGCTGCGAAAGACTTGAGTGTGTGTTTGGTTTGACGTCCTCATATTGTTTAGCTGCGAAAGACTTGAGTGTGTGTTTGGTTTGACGTCCTCATATTGTTTAGCTGGGAAAGACTTGAGTGTGTGTTTGGTTTGACGTCCTCATATTGTTTAGCTGTGAAAGACTTGAGTGTGTGTTTGGTTTGACGTCCTGATATGGTTTGACCCACTGACTGTAGAGTGTGTGTGTGTTACAGTGTCCCCATATTGTTGGTAAGTATATAATTTACAATGATAACAGTTTCTATAGAGTCTGGAAGAATAAGTCCAGATCCTCATGAAACATGTGTGGTTATGTTTTATAATAAGTTCTGCTCTGTATGTTATAGTACACAACATATCTGACTGTGTACTGTTGTGTTTTGTTGCAGACATCAAGTGTTGAGATTGTGACTAATTCAGCAGACCCTGAAGTCAGCGATAGATCCACTGCATCCTATGAACAGGTGATTACACATGTATTTTTTTCTATTTGGAATATAATAGATATCTCAGTTTGGTCCATTGCACCATTAAGTACTGTATTAAAACGATAATTACTGTATCAGTTGATGTAAAAATGTCCACAACATTAATAATCTCATTACTTTACATCTGATTCTTAATTGGGACATCTGAGAGGAAGCCTCTGTCTGCAAAATCTGAAGCGACACCATTCTCATTGTGAGAAACGTTATGATGAAGCCAAAATAAAGATCTTTGAGAGAGAGAGGCTTAGGACTTTGTGTCTGGCAAGCAGAATGAATTATTCTGTGGGTAAATAATTTAGCTGAAAATATTTTATTTACAAAAGTAGCTCATTCAAAAGTAGCTATTGTGTTACACTATTTCTTGGTCTCTTTCATATCATACATTGCAAACTGAAAACTGTTGTGCAAGTAGTGATTACTGTCCTATTCAATGAATTTTGATAACTGTATATTGTTAATAATGGTTTTCAAGGTTGAACATCCCTCAGTCCATGATGACAGACTTCATGTTGGAGACTCCTCAAGCTGTAGGTGACCAGGTAATCTGACACATTAGTTACCCATTAAAACAAAATTAGATTGAAAATATTTATTGTAATTGTTTGTTTTTAATGGCTCATCAAAAGCCATGTTATGCACACTGTAATGGTTTCAGAATGATACCCTTGCTATTAATACACACACAGTGGAGAGATTACAGGTTCAGAAAAGCCTAGATGTTTTAGTTCATCACCGATAAGCAACAGTCATAGTTCTTCAGTAAGAAGGTGCAGTGCCGATTCATCGGAGAAGTTTCCGAACAATGACAGCGCTATAAAAGTCTCACCATTTAAAACATCCGGACAAAAAAGCAAGTACAACAAGAAGCAATATTGTTTCTATTGTAAAAAGCCCATTTCTAAATTGGCAAGACACCTTGAATCTGTTCACAGTAATCAGCCTAATGTTGCAAAGGCTCTCAGTTTTTGATAAGAAATCTCACAAAAGAAGAGAGTTGTTTAGGTGTCTTAAGAAGAGAGGAAACTTTGACCATAATGCTACTGTGGCAAGTGATGGTGCTGGAGAATGGGTTCCTTGTCGAAGACCTTCATCAGCGAAACAATTTCATCATTTCAGTCATTGCAAATATTGTCATGGAGATTGCCTTTGGAGACACGTAAGAAGGTGCCCTCAGATGTCAGTTGAAGACTTTCCCACTGGGCAGAAGAGGATCCGACCCGACTTACCAAAACCTCATGAAATTCATGAAGCTGTTTGGAAGATTGCCTGTGAAATGAACCAGGATGAGATTTCCTTGGTAGTAAGGAGTGAAGGAGAAATTATTCGCCTTGGCGAGTCATTGTACAATGCAAGGAAACCACATGAGAGAAGAAATGACTACATACGCCAAAAAATGAGAGAGATGGCAAGGTTATTGATAACAGCTAGAGCTACAACACCTTTGAAGTGCACAGAAGACCTTGTCATGCCCAGTAATTTTCGTCATGTGATACAAGCAGTCAGAGCTGTTGCTGGTTATGAGTTGGATAGCAACTCATACAAAATCCCATCCTTGGCTTTAAAACTGGGGCACAGTTTGGCCAAAGTTGCTGGCATTGTGCAGTGCAATGCAATCATTGAAAATCGCCTTGAAGTTGCAGAGTTGGCCAAGCAATTGTGGACAGTGTCCATTTCAGTTGCTGCATTGGGTACACTTCAACAAGCCAAATGGAATAAACCACTGGTTTGACTATTTACTCAGGATGTGACGTTGATGCACAGGTTTCTTGCTACTGAGTGTGCAAAATGCATGAAGGACCTAGAGGAAAAACCTGACAGCACAAGCTTTGGTAATCTTGCTAAAGTGACTTTGACGCAGGTAGTACTTTTTAACAGAAAAAGGCAGGGGGAAGTTTCAAAAATGGAGCTGCAGACTTTCACATCCCAAAACCGTACACGGTTGAATCCTGACATTATGATGGGCCTTACTGAGCTGGAAAAGAATCTTGCAAAGCACTTTGACAGAGTTGAGATTCGTGGTAAAAGGTCAAGAATGGTGCCTGTGCTTCTTACACCTGATATGGTCGCTGCAATGGATCTGCTTATAAAAAACAGAATTGAGTGTCAAGTCCACGCAGAGAATGTGTACTTATTTGCACGCCCAGGTGTTCTTTCCCATTACAGAGGGTCTGATTGCCTTCGCACCTACGCCAACCAATGTGGTGCAAAAAACCCAGAGGCACTCACGTCAACAAGACTGCGGAAACAAGTCGCAACTTTGTCCACAGTGCTCAACCTAAAAGGAAATGAAATGGATCAACTTGCCACCTTTCTTGGCCATGACATCCGTGTGCACCGAGAATTCTACAGAGAGTACACTGCAGCTTGCAAAAATCAGCAAACTATTGATTGCAATGGAAAAAGGAAAACTGTCTGACCTGCAGGGGAAAGGGTTGGATGACATTGAGATCAATCCTGAAGGTTAATTTATTTTCATACATCATTTTTATGGCGTATCATACACTTTCATTAGTGTATCATTTATGTGTGTTTATCCTTTACTTAAAATACTTTTCTTGACTGTGTTTTACTCAATCAGATGAAGTAGCTATAAGTGATTATAATGATGATGACTCCAGTGAAGAAACCATCAGTCACCTAGATCAGCACATAGGTATTGTGACATGAATATTTCCTGGTTAGACCATTGTCTCTCTACAGCTGATGCTCACGCTTCTTTGGCACACATGGAAATCTTATACAATGTATCCACCTATCACATTCCTGTAAAGATGGTCATCAGATCTGAGTACATACCTGCAACTGTAAAATGTGCAAATAATTCTAATCTTGGTTAATTGGACTGGTCTTCTCTTTCATGTGAAGACATTGCTTCTTACTGTAAATATACTGATCAGTTATTGAGCAATATATGTCTCTCTAGAGAGGCACTCATATGTAAAAACAGTAATTGTACAAATACCAAACATAAGACAGATATTTCTGCAATGTATACTGATATTGTCTCAGCTTTACTTGAAGCTAGTAAGCCTCGTCTTAAGCACATAAAGAGAGGAAAAGTTCGGCCTGGTTGGAATACCTATGTGGCTAAATTTTATGCTGAGGCTCGTGAAGCCACTAAATCCTGGGCAATGGCTGGTAAACCAAGACAGGGGCCCATTTTTTAATATAAAAAGAGTACAAACACAAAATATAGATATGCAATACGTTTCATTAGTAAAAACGAGCAATCTTTGAGGGCTGACTCTATGGCCAAGAAACTTTTAGATAATACTAATAAAGATTTCTGGAAGGAGGTGAAATGCATTAATAACTGCAAACCCTCCTTACCATATACAGTAGATGGAGTCTCTGGTGCTAGTGCTATTGCTGAGCTCTGGCGAAGGCATTATAGTAAATTGTTTAACTGTGTTCAGACCAGAGGTGGCGCTAGACTTTTTCGTTGTCTGTCATTTTGACTGACAGGGTCATAAAGATCCCGTCATAATCAATTTTTACCGGTCACTTTAAATGATAATAATGACATATTCAATTGCATTGTTCATATTGCAGTGGAATATGAACAGTTAACCTGTGGCCTAAATGCACAGACGCACTCCAAAGCCTCCTGTCCATAGCTCTTTAACACGCTGTCGGCACTACAAGGATAGCGAGATGCATTGAGTACGGTGTCCAGGTCAGAAATTATGCTCAGATTCTCCGATGGGAATCTTTGATTTGTCGCACAACATTTTTCTATCCGCCCTCCTCAGCCAGGAGAACTCCCGCTCCCATTGAACTCGCCTAACCTCCTTACTGCCGCTTCCTCGCTCCGCTGAGGCCAAGGGCTGAGTTTGTCCTTCATCTGCATCTATCCCTCTTTTTTCACCTCTTTTATCAACATAGTTTTTAGGGGTGTGAATTGCAATCTGTCAAAATGACGGATGGCGCTCAGATTTTTCCGTCAACATTTTAAAAAAACGGTCAATGACGGAAAATATTTGGTTAACGCGACCCCTGGTTCAGACTAATGGCCATCAAGTAGCAAAGGTTGAAAATATGGATATGATCACAACTCGTGAGGTTTCTCAAGCAATTAAAAACTTATTGTGAGCTTTTCCCACTCACTGGGGTTCGGGAAGGACGAGGAGGCGGCGTTGAGGGAGCAAATATACCGGTTTATTGTCAACTGAAAACAATTAACCAAACAAAACAAAAGCAGTCAGCTGTGGCTGCGATGTCAGCGCTCTGCTGCGCTGCTCTGACTCTCTGTGTCTCTGTGTCTCTCCGTCTCTCTCTCTCTGTGTGTCCGCGTGAGGACCCAGCCTACTGCAAGAGACCAGAACCAGGTTACAAACATGCCACATACCCCCACCGCCCGACTTAGGCCGGGACCCCGCCGGCCGCAAGCCCACTCCCCCCCCCCTCCTCAGAGCGGGAGAGAAAGTCGGCCACGGCCATGCGGTTCCCCGGCCTATGGATCACCTTGAACCGGAAAGGCTGTAAAGCCAGATACCAGCGAGTGATCCGCGCGTTGGCATCTTTCATGCGGTGGAGCCATTGGAGCGGGGCATGGTCCGACCAGAGGGTGAATGGGCGCCCCAGGAGATAGTAGCGGAGGGCACCGACTGCCCGCCGTATGGCGAGGCACTCTTTCTCCACCGTACTGTAGCTCACCTCCCGCTGAGCTAGCTTCCGGCTAATGTACAGTACGGGGCTGTCGACCCCCTCCACCTCCTGGGACAAAACGGCCCCCAGCCCGCTGTTCGAGGCGTCGGTCTGCAGGATGAAAGGGAGAGAAAAGTTAGGTGTGTATAAAAGTGGCTCCCCACAGAGGGCTTGCTTAACCCTCTCAAACGCCAGCTGACACGGCTCCGTCCACTGGACCGGATCTGAGGCACCTTTTCGGGTCAGGTCGGTTAGGGGGCTGGTCAGCTCCGAGAAGGCCGGGATGAACCTCCTATAGTAACCGGCCAGCCCCAGAAACCTCCTAACCTCTTTTTTGGTCTTGGGTCTTGGGCAGGCTGCAACCGCTGCGGTCTTTTGTATCTGTGGCCGCACCTGCCCTCCCCCCAAGTGGTACCCCAAATACCGTACCTCCCTCCGTCCAACTGCACACTTCCCTGGATTGGCCGTGAGCCCCGCCCTCCTCAGGGACTCCAGCACTGCTCCCACCTGCTGCATATGCTGCTCCCAGGTCTCACTATGAATGATGACATCATCCAAGTAGGCCGCAGCATATGCAGAGTGAGGCCGCAGCACCCGGTCCATGAGGCGCTGGAATGTGGCTGGGGCCTCCGAACAACCCAAATGGAAGCGTGACAAATTGGTACAAACCATACGGAGTGGAGAAGGCCGTTTTTCCCCTGGACTCTAGCGACAAGGGAATCTGCCAGTAGCCCTTGGTCAAATCCAGTGTCGTAAAAAAGCGAGCCGTGCCCAGCCGATCCAGGAGTTCGTCGACCCGGGGCATTGGATAGGCATCGAATTTGGACACCTCGTTGACTCTACGGTAGTCCACACAGAACCGTATTGACCCATCAGACTTGCGAACAAGAACAATGGGGCAACACCAGTCACTGTTGGACTCTTCTATTACTCCCATCTCTAACATAGCCTGAAGTTCTGCCTGAACAGTTTTCCTCTTATGTTCCGGCAGGCGATAGGGTCGTGAACGCACTGTCACACCCGGGGAAGTTTCTATGTGGTGGTGTATGAGGTTTGTGCGTCCCGGCAGGGGAGAGAACACGTCGGCAAACTGCCGCTGCAACGAGGCCACGTCTGCTCTCTGGCCCGGCGAGAGATGATCGTCAACGGGGACCGGCGCCGACCTGTTTAATTTAGTCACCTCCGGTCCCAGCTCATCTCTCTCAATCACCGTGGTGGCCAGAGAAACAGACGCCACCTCCCTCCAGGCTTTGAGGAGGTTAAGGTGGTAAATCTGTGTTGCTCCACCCCTGTCAGAACGCACAACCTCATAGTCAACATCCCCCACTCGCCGTGTGACCACAAAGGGCCCTTGCCACTTGGCGAGTAATTTGGAGCTAGACGACGGTAGCAATAGAAGCACTTTATCTCCCGGTGAAAACTGTCTAAGTTTAGCCCCTCTGTTGTACAGCCGCTGTTGACGTTCCTGGGCCTGGAGCAAATTCTGCCGTGATAACTGACCCAGTGAATGGAGTTTTGCTCGCAGGTCCAGTACGTGCTGTACCTCATTTTTACTGGTGCTTGGACCCGCCTCCCAGTTTTCCTTAACCAGGTCCAAGACACCCCGAGGTTTCCTGCCGAACAGGAGTTCAAAGGGCGAAAAACCCGTGGAGGCCTGGGGCACCTCCCGCACTGCAAACAACAGAGGGTCCAACCATTTATCCCAATTACGACTATCCTCGTGTACGAACTTACGAATCATGTTCTTTAGCGTTTTGTTAAACCGCTCCACCAGGCCATCAGTCTGGGGATGGTACACACTAGTCCGGATTGAGCGGACGCCCAGTAATTCGTATAGCTCGCGTAGTGTACGTGACATAAACGATGTGCCCTGGTCAGTCAGGATCTCTTTCGGGATCCCAACTCGGGAGATGACCTGAAACAGTGCCTGTGCAACACTCTTCGCCGAGATGTTGCGCAAGGGTACTGCCTCGGGATATCGCGTTGCATAGTCCACTAGAACTAATACAAAGCGATATCCCCGTGCGCTCCGGTCTAATGGCCCGATGAGGTCCATGGCAAGCCTATCAAAAGGGACCTCCATTAATGGTAATGGGCGCAAGGGCGCTTTTGGGGTGGCCGGAGGGTTGACTAATTGACATTCGCGGCAGGATGCACACCACCGACTTACATCCGCCCGAATGCCCGGCCAGTAAAATCGGGCCATGATCCGGTTCAGTGTCTTATCATATCCGAGGTGACCCGCCATGGGGTTGTGGTGAGCCGCCTGGAAAATCGTTTCTCGGCGGCTTTTTGGGACTAACAACTGGGAGAGCTCTTCCCCTGTTCGAGCGTCACGACTCACTCTGTATAAACGGTCTTTAACGACAACAAAGTAGGGGTGAGAGAGTGCTGCGTTAGGGTGAACCGGACAACCATCATTTTCCATCACTTGGTCAAAGGCGTGGCGGAGGGTCTCATCCCGAGACTGTGCTAGGGGAAAATCTTCCATGGGCGCCATCTGTGCCCCCCCCCCAGCAGCGTCGGGATGCGGCACCTCCGCCTCACCACTAAGGACAGCACATAACTCACATTTCCCTGACTTACGTGACCGCACCCTCATGGTTTCCCCTGCTAAGCTCGTAAACCCCGGCCAATTTGTTCCCAAAATTAGAGGGTGCGTGAGGCGAGTACTAACTCCAGCCTTTACTCTATGTTTTTTCCCTTTAAAATAAATTTCCAGAGCCACCACCGGATAATCGTGAATATCCCCATGCACACACCTCACCCTCACCCACGATGCCTCTAACAATGCCCCCGGTCGAACCAAGCGCTGATGGATCATGGTCTGTTCACAACCAGAATCCAGCAGAGCTTGATGTGTACCCCCTTGTATACATACCGGTATACGGTACGTCCCTTTCGAACCGGGGGAGGGGGCCGGCGGCCCGGCAACCCGAACCACTTGCCCCACTTCCATGAGCGGGCACTCCGCTCTGATGTGGCCGGGCTGCCCACACCGCCAGCACACCTGCCCTGGCGTCTGAGGAGCCCCCCGGGGTGCCAGGTGATCAGACGCGTAGGCTGGGCCCTGAGGGAAAGACGGCAGAGGGTAATTAGACGACCGGAGCGATGCATGCTCCGGCTGTGTGTGTGTGTGTGTGTGTGTGTGGGTGTGGTGCAGGAGCTGATGCCGCTGGGAACCTCCTCCTCGGGGCTGGAGTGGGACGGCTGGCAGGGATCGTCGCTGGCCTGGTCTCCTCCCTCATGCTCCGCCGGGGAAGAGAGAGATGGTCCTCCGCGAGGACGATCGCTGCCCCGATGTTGGCCGGGCGGTGGCACTGGACCCAATTGGCTGTGGACGATGGTAACCCAGCGATGAACTGCTCCAGCGCCACCTGTCCAACGACGTCCTCAGCGGAGTGGGTCCCCGGCTGGAGCCAGCGCCTCGCTGCGTCCAGGAGCTGCTGCGCGTATGCAAAGGGGCGCCCGGCTTCTTCAAAGGAGAGCCCCCTGAACCGCCGCCGGTGTCCCTCCGACGTACTGCCCAGCCGGTCCAGGATGACTCTCCTCAGCTGTGTGTAGTCGTGGCGCGCGGCCGCCGGCAGGCTGTGCGCGGCCAGCTGCGCCACGCCGGTGAGCAGGGGAAGAAGCCGAAGCGCTCTCTCCTCCTCCGGCCACCCACACGCCTCCGCCGTGCCCTCGAAGATGTCCAGGTATGCCTCCGGGTCATCTTCCGCGGTCATCCGCTGCAGGGCGACGGCCGGAGACCGTCCTCGACCGGGCTCCGGGTCGGCGCCGTGGGCAGCCGGGCGTTGCAGCAGCTCCCGCAGGAGAGCACGATCGTCCCGCTGTGACGCCGCAATGTCCGCGAGGAGCTGGGACTGCTGCTGCTGCAGCGTGGTGGTGCTCTCCTGCATCGCAGCGAGGTGCTGAAGGGCCAGCGACAGCGGAGATTGTCCTTCCATGTATCCCTGTTCAGGCGCCACTGTGAGCTTTTCCCACTCACTGGGGTTCGGGAAGGACGAGGAGGCGGCGTTGAGGGAGCAAATATACCGGTTTATTGTCAACTGAAAACAATTAACCAAACAAAACAAAAGCAGTCAGCTGTGGCTGCGATGTCAGCGCTCTGCTGCGCTGCGCTGCTCTGACTCTCTGTGTCTCTGTGTCTCTCCGTCTCTCTCTCTCTGTGTGTCCGCGTGAGGACCCAGCCTACTGCAAGAGACCAGAACCAGGTTACAAACATGCTTATATAGCTGACTAATTACCTGATTCTGTCCAGCTGTCTGATCACCGGCTGAGCCACTCCTTCCTTTCCTCCAGCAGCCGTCGCTCTAACCAAGCCCCACTGCCACACTTATCAGTCAACAAAACGACAGGTATGGATTATATCTCCACTGAACATCTTAAATTTGCTAGCTCAAGGTTATGTACACTTCTTGCCTTATGCTTCAATGCCCTCATAGTCCATGGCTTCCTTCCAGACTCTATGATGACAGTGCAGCTGGTTCCTGTGGTTAAGGATAAAGCAGGAAAAGTGGGTTCCTCAGAAAACTATAGGCCCATTGATCTAGCTAATATATTGTCCAAAGTTGTTGAACAAATTCTCCTGGAGAGGATTAAAGAACTAATTATCTCTACAGATAATCAATTTGGGTTTAAACCTAGACATGGTACAGATATGTGTGTATATGTGCTAAAGGAACTGCTGAGCAACTATAAGAGAAAAAACTAATCTGTTTTTATTTGTTTCTTAGATGCCTCAAAGGCATTTGATAGGGTGAATCATGAGAAATTATTTAAAAAATTGGGTGCAGTAGGTGTCCCTAAGTATATAGTCAGAATCCTGTCCTATTGGTATGCCCAACAGACCATGCAAGTTAAATGGGACAACTGCTTATCTGCTCCCTTTCATATCAGTAACGGAGTAAGACAAGGGAGCATCTTATCTCCTATTCTGTTTAATTTCTACATGAATGATTTATCAAATCATCTCAGCTCATGTAAAACAGGCTGTATGGTCAGCAGTACAGTGATGAACAATCTTATTTATGCTGATGATTGTGTGATCTTTAGTCCTAGCTCAGCTGGTATACAGCAGCTCCTTAATGTGTGCTCTGTGTATGGGGAACAACATGATATAAAGTACGAGTCAAAAAGTGTGATAATGATTTGCAGAACCGTGGAAGATAGACATATGACTTTTCCTGACTTTAAACTCTCAGGCAAGGTTCTAAATATCTGCAGTGAAGTGAAATATCTTGGTCATGTGATCACAGACCAACTGAAAGATGACGAGGACATTTTTCGTCAGTGTCGTATGTTGTTTGTGCGAGCAAATGTAATGGTACGTAAATTCGGTTGGTGCACTGTTGGTGTGAAGCTGACTCTGTTCAAAGCGTACTGTTCACCTATGTACACTGCACATCTGTGGTTGAAATATAAAAAAGCCAACCTTCAGAAACTGCAAGTGGCATACAATGACGCTTTGAGGATACTTTTAAAAAAGGCCCAGATGGACCAGTGCGAGTGAGCTGTTTGTGAGCACTGGAGTGAACACACTGCAAGCGGTTCTGAGAAATGGAATGCACAGGTTTATCTGCCGGTTAAATGATTCTGAGAATCTAAATGTTGTGGCAATGGTGAACATTATGTATAGTGACACGCGCTGCACGTCTCAGTTTTGGGGGCATTGGTATAAGTGGATTTTAAAAATGAGTCATTAGATTATTATGTTTTTTTTTATTCCTTTTGTACTGTCTTGTTTTTTTTTTTGTATGGAGCTTGAGTCTGAAAATAAAGCTTATCTATCTATCTATTTCATTGTTGTTTTTGAAATTTTTAGTCTTCCAGGTCATGGTAATCTAACTTGACTTGCTTTTAGTTGCTGCTACAAAGCACCTAGGAATATTGTACTGTGACTTTTTAAGGGCTGGAGAACTGAGACCGCTAGGGACCCAACGCATGCACCTGACTCTACCACAGTGAACCACTTGGGGGACACTTCTGACACAGCAATACTGGACAACATGGAGGACACCTTTGACTCAACTGCACCAGCAGCTCAAAAACATCAGCAATGTTCAACCAATCAATGGTAAAATATAATATACTTGGATTGAAAATTGTATTCTTCTCAGAAGACAGTATATAAATGTGATTTTTATCATAACAAACATTTCAATTATTTTTTTCCAGATCACCACCAAGACACAATAATTGGTACAGCCCAAGTTTCCTTAAAGAGCTCCAACAAAAAGCAAGGTAAAAGAGCATTTGCTGGTCACATTGAAAAAACATTCAGGTTAGCAGAGAGCCATTAAACCATTGTTAAGCAATTTATAATGTGCTTTCATTTTTGACAGCTGAGAAGGTGAGAAGCAAGTGGACAGGTGATGAAGTTAAGGCAGTTGAACGACACAGGATTCGTTTCATAACAAGCTGCAAAGTACCTGGTAAAAGGGACTGTGATGCCGGAAAGACAGAGACTGGTCTGCCATCAAATACTACATTCATAAACGAATCACAGCATTAAAAGGAAGATGAATAGATAGAATGCACTGTGATAGATGCAGTTAAACTTTTTTCTTTTTATTTTGTACAAGACTGTGTGAAGGTGTTCACTGCAGCCAATGTTCAGATTTATGAGCACCTGTTGTGGGGGTTTTAATTTGTTTGTGTTCCCCACTCTTCTGAGTTTTATTTACAGTCATCTTATTTATTTACCAAACTAAATTATGGCTGGCCATAATTTAGTTGGGTGCACAGTGTAATTTGTCATGTAAATGTTGTTTGTTTGTTTGTAACATAACAAACATGTCTTGTGTACTGCATGACCTGCAGCACAGATCTGTGTTGCTCATAGCCCATTGTTTGCCTTTTCATTAAAAGCAAGAAAGGCAGAAAGTGTTCCCATGATTTTTTTTCACTTGAACATTTACTGCTTCATAAATCCAACACAATGATAAGTAGATTGACCACATTTGCTCACTTTTGTTGTCTGAACATGTGATATTTCTTACCAGGTTACCTGATTAGTGAGCATATACATGTATGATTATTATGTAGATATTTCAGACGTATATAACAGAAGCAAAGTTGCAAATTCTGACTCTATCCCTACTTGGTCTTTATAAGTCACAAAAACCTGAACATTGTGTATATCTAAGGGTTTCACAATTCACTGACATATGTATATATACATATATAATGACACAACATGAAATAACGGTGTTTGATGTCATGGTACTCATTTGTCACATGCCACACTGTTGGAAAACCTGATAAAAACTACGTCAGTTTTAGTCTACGATATCTCCAGAACATTTTCACGTCTTTATCTCACTGTTGGACAAACTTGGGGCTGGTCATTTTGGTACTGTTGCTATGGAAACACAAACAAATACATCATGTATTATACCGACCTAAACGGTTAATAACAACATACAGAAACTTTCTCAAGTAACTTTTTTTGAGTTATTTCTTGCAAAAAAAACATTCTTGTCTTGGATGCTGCGTTTTTTGTTTTTTTAAATACTTTCTTCCACCATAAGTGTCTTTCATTTCCTCTGTGCCCACACGGACGCCATGACTCACGTCTAATCCTCATCCTCATCCTTGGACCAGATTAAAAATGCTTCCGTTAGAACAGGTCACTGCTGCCACTTTTCTTTTCTTCTTCTGTTTTTTAATTCAAGCCGTTTCCTGCAGCACTTCCTGTTCTGTGATTAAAATAACGAGAACTAAACTGGACTAACACTAAATATAACAGCTGTGAAACGAGGCTGACACCTGACATGTCACACATGAGAAGTCATAAGAGCAATGAAATATGAATATTTAAATAGAGGAATATTTCCTTTTTGATAAACCTGGAGCAGCTCTTGGTTATGCTGCTGTAGACCTGGACTGCACTCTCTCACACTCAGGGTGTGAATATGAATATATATGAATATGGTGTGAATAGATCATCAGCATTATTATAATGATGCCATCATTAAAAGTGCTTATCAGTATAACTTGTATCAACAGTCTCTGCTGCTGCTTCTATAAATGACATCATAGTCCTATGAACATGTCATCATCACACATCTCTGACTCTAAGTGTCCTGTATAAACTTAGAACGTGATACAGTTGTTGTGTATCTGCTCCTGGTCTCTACCTCTCCCCCCTTGTCTCTCCCCCTCCTTTCCTCTTTCACCCCAACCGGTCAAGGCAGCTGCTGCACGTAACACTACTGCTCATGCTCATGCTCTACACAACCAGGAAATAAACACAGAAGTCAGAAACTTTTTTGGCATATGTGCTGAGTGAGCAACTCCATAGGAATGAACACAACCAGAGGGGCGGTGCTCTATCCAGTTCTTATAATACATCCATGATTCCAGTCCATAACTTAAAAGTATTAAAGGTATTTTCAGCTCAATTTAAGTTAGTGTCCACACACACACACACACACACAGATGAACAGTGGGTGTAGTTTCACTCACACTTTGGTTTTAATCTCCTGCAGAACGTTAAAGGTGAGATTTACTGTGACACTGAAGCGTTTTTCTCAAACCAGACGTTTGTCGTGTTTTTGTTTTAATGAACCAAAGTATCAAAAACAAAAGGATGGAAGAAGACGTTGCAGTTTATTCACAGACACACACAGACGCCTGCGTCTCTTTAACCGTGTGAGAGCGGGCGACGGGTAAACGAGCCTCTGTCTGCACTTAAATAAAAACAAACACGTTTCCTCGTCTGCAGGGCGTGACAGATAAAACACACACACACACACACACACACACACACACACACACCAGTCAGATGAGTTAAAGACGCCTCGCTGCCGACGCCACATTTATCAACTGATTGTTTTGCAAATCGATGGGATAGCTTTCATTTATTTCCTGCATGGCCAATTGTATAGAATTGATATCATTTTCATTTAAGCCTGTCATTTTTACATGCTGTATTTGTGCTACTTCTGTATTTTGTCCCAGATGCTATATGTTGAATTGTTGTATTTTCATCTTATTTTATGTAAAGCACTTTGAATCACCTTGTGCTAAAATGTGCTATATAAAGTTGCCTTGCCTACATTTTTGATAATAATAGGCTACATTTAATCAACGTATTTTACATGACTCATCACATTTATCATACAATTGATGGTAGATTATTACATGACAAAATGCAATGTTGGTTATCATTCTATAGGAAATAATCATATGACAGATCTATTGATTATTTATCTAGAATCATTTTAGCAAATCAAGCAATTCAATGGAGACGAGGACCCCTATTCCAGTAAGTGAATGCAGGTGAAAAATACTCTGATGGCTCAAAAAGGGACAAAACAAAGTAGCAACTAAGAAACCCAAAAATCTTACAAACAATTGACGTGGCGTGGATTGGCGTGGGTTCTCTGGCATGACAGACAGGACGAACTGGCACAGGGCAGAGGGAAGCACAGGCTATATGTAAACTCAAAGTAATGGGGAACAGGTGGAAACAATCAGGGCGGGGAAGATAATCACACTGGCAGGAAACCTACAGGGGAAGGGCAAGTTATCTGAAACAAGAGGAAGAGAGATGTCAAAATAAAACAGGAAGTCACAAGACAACAAATAGAAGGCAAAACAACTTTCTAGATATGACAGTACCCCCCCTCTAGGGACGGCTCCTGACGACCCAGATAACTGAGGGTGGCGTCTGTAAAAGTCTGTGATGAGGTCAGGATCCACAATAAAGCTTGCAGGAACCCATGATCGTTCCTCTGGACCGTAGCCCTCCCAATCCATCAGGAACTGCCTGCCCCGGCCCCTGTTGCGCACAGCCAGCAGAGCCTTGACTGAGTAGACAGGACCGCCGTCGACCATCTGGGGAGGTGGAGGGGGTACGGCCGCGGGAACCATGAGGCTTTCCTTAACCTGTTTCACCCTGCTGACGTGGAAGGTGGGGTGGACTCTCATGGACCGGGGCAAACGCAGACGGACAGAGCCGATGACCTTGGACACTGGGAAAGGCCCCACGAACCGTGGAGCCAACTTCCTGGAGGCGACTTTGAGAGGCAAATCCCGCGTAGAGAGCCAGACCTTCTGGCCAGGCTTGTATAGCGGAGCAGGTCGGAGCCTCTGATCAGCAGCCCTCTTCATGCGGTCCGCACTGCGTAGGAGTGCCTTACGGGCGGCTGCCCAGATGCGGTGGCATCGCCGGACCATGGCATGGGCCGACGGAACGATGATTTCCTTTTCTGTCTCCGAGAAGACAGGGGGCTGGTAGCCAAAGACGCACTGGAATGGAGACATGCCAGTGGCCGAGGTGAGAAGAGAGTTGTGGGCATATTCCACCCACACCAGCTTCTTGCTCCAGGAAGCCGGATTCTGCGACACCAGGCATCGAAGACATGTCTCTAACTCCTGGTTGAGACGTTCCATCTGGCTGTTGGCTTCTGGGTGATAACCAGAGGTGAGGCTGACGGTGGCTCCGATGAGTTTGCAGAACTCCTTCCAGAACCTGGATATGAACTGGGGCCCCCGGTCTGAAACAATGTCTTTGGTAAAACCATGAATACGAAATACTTGAGTCATCATAATCTCTGCCGTTCTTTTGGTAGATGGAAGCTCGGGTAATGCTATGAAATGAGTCATTTTAGAAAACCTGTGTTTCCTTCAGAGACCGGGAGCCCCGTGATGAAGTCGAGTGAGATCTCAGCCCATGGACGAGTGGGAACAGGGAATGGCTGCAGCAACCCCATCTGCGATCTGGAGGAGGTCTTGTTGCGGGCACAGATGGAACACGCCTCCAAATACTCCCGAACCTCCCTCTCCATGGAGGGCCACCAAAACCTCTGGGAAATGACATACATGGTCCTCTTAACTCCTGGATGGCAGGTGAGCAGTCCGGTGTGAGCCCAATGTATCACCTGTGGACGCATAACAACAGGGACAAACAAGCGATTCTCCGGACAACCACTAGGTGTCGGATTCTCACCATTAGCCTGCTTCACCTTAGATTCTATCTGCCAACTCACCGCTCCTACCACACGGTTCAGTGGTAGGATGGGCTCCGGTTCCTTGGCAGTAGGCTCGGGGTCAAACAGACGGGACAAGGCATCGGGCTTGGTGTTCTGGGACCCCGGCCTATAAGACAAAACAAAGTTAAATCTGTTAAAAAAAAAAATGTCCATCTGGCTTGGCGAGAGTTCAGTCTTTTTGCTTTGCGAATATATTCCAGATTCTTATGATCTGTCCATACAATGAATGGGTGCTGTGCGCCCTCTAACCAATGTCTCCACTCTTCCAAAGCTTTTTTCACTGCCAATAACTCACGGTTCCCAACATCGTAGTTTCTCTCTGCCGGGGAGTTTATGAGACAGGAAGGCGCAGGGATGAAGCTTGTTGTCCTTCTCAGAGTGCTGGGAGAGTACTGCCCCCACTCCATTATTGGAGGCGTCCACCTCCACCACGAACTGCCGGCTGGGATCAGGAACTGTGAGAATGGGGGCAGTAGTGAATCGCACTTTGAGCTGTTGGAAGGCCTCCTCAGCTTGAGGGGACCACAAAAAGGGAGACTGGGGAGAAGTAAGTGCATGTAGAGGTGCAGCTGTGGCACTGAAGTTTCGGATAAACCTCCTGTAAAAGTTAGCAAATCCTAAGAATTGTTTAACCTTTTTGCGGCTATCAGGTGTTGGCCACTGAGCCACAGCGCTAACTTTAGCCGGATCAATTTGCACCTTTCCAGGGGCTATGATAAAGCCAAGGAAAGATACAGTGTCGGCATGGAATTCGCTCTTTTCTGTCTTGACATATAATTGGTTCTCCAGCAATCGCTGGAGAACCTGCCGTACATGATGCACATGAGAGTCTAAATCTGGGGAGAAGATCAATATGTCATCTAAATACACAAACACAAAGTGGTTCAGGAAGTCTCTCAGTACATCGTTGATCATTGCTTGGAAGACATCAGGAGCATTGGTCAACCCAAACGGCATGACTAGGTACTCGTAATGACCATTAGGAGTGTTAAAGCCTGTTTTCCATTCATCCCCCTCTCTGATCCTAACCAGATGATAGGCGTTTCTGAGGTCTAATTTAGTGAAAACCTTAGCTTGCTGAAGCTGATCAAAAGCTGATGACATTAGTGGCAGAGGGTACCGATTCTTAACAGTTATGTCATTAAGTGGTGCATAGTCTATACATGGTCGAAGTGTCCCATCTTTCTTTCCCACAAAAAAGAACCCTGCCCCCGCTGGAGATGAAGAGGGGCGGATAAGACCAGCCTTTAACGAGGACTCAATATACTTAGTCATAGCCTTCTTTTCGGGGCCAGAGATGGAATACAGTCTACCCTTGGGAATAGGGGACCCCGGGATCAAATCAATGGGGCAATCATAAGGCCTGTGGGGAGGAAGGGAGGTTGCCTTCTTTTTACTAAATACCTCACTCAACTCGTGGTAACATCTTGGGACTGAAGTCAGGTCAGGAGTTTCAGAGTCTGTGACATGAACAGAGGCAATGTTATCACTAGTTTTCACATTCACATTATGACAGGACTTTAAACACTTGGATTTACATTCTTCTGCCCAGTTCAAGACCCTCCCAGTGCTCCAGTCAATGTGCGGGTTATGTTTCTTCAGCCAGGGAAAACCCAAAATGAGGGGATACTGGGCAGAGTTATATAAGTGAAATTGCGTGAGGAGCTCCGCCAACTGGGTGTAGTGACAGCAGCGCGACCCTGATGACGACCAGCTGTAGAGGCCATTCGGCTTTGTTGTCGCTCCTGTAAGCGATTGTCTGTTCTTATGGCCAGAGTTATTACTGAGTCTAGATCAGAAGGCAAATCTAGGGGCACTAACAAGTCTTGAATTTGATCTGAAAGTCCCTTGAGAAAAACGTCATACAGGACCGTGGCATTCCATCCGCTATCCGTAGCTAGGGTGCGAAAGCGGATAGCATAGTCACAAACAGAGTCTCTATTTTGTTTGATGTTGCTCAACTCACGTGCTATCTCTCAGTCGGATGAGAGGGGATCGAAAGCCTTCCTCAGAGCCTGTTTGAACTCCTTGAGGGATCCGCAGATCATTGAATCCCGAGACCATTCAGCCGTAGCCCATGCCCTCACCCTCCCGGTGAGGTGGGAGATCATGAATGCCACCTTGGATCATTCTGTAGGAAAGGCTGAGGGCAAGTGTTCATAATGCATATCACAGTCCACAATAAACGCCCAACATCCTCCTGACTCACCAGAAAACTTTTCTGGGGGGGAAAGGCGAAGAGTCGTGGCATGGGGAGCTGGGATCGATGAAGCTCTGGCATCCGCCGGAGATGGTGTGGTCATGGTGTCTGAGGGAGAGGGATCCCTTTTGAGATGAGCAAGGACTTGATGTACTTGGTTTGCCAGGAGGTTAACTTGGGTTGTCATAGAGGCTTTGAACTCCTCCTGATTTTTAGCCATCCCCTTCACACCACTGTGCAGAGAGGCCATGTGCTCCTCCTGCTGAGTCAGGCGGGTGTTCTGGGAGCGAATGGCCGCTGTCAGTTGTTCTGAGTCGGCTGGGTTCATGCTGGCCAGTTCGTAGTGTCACAACCGAACAAGGACTTGAACCCAATAGCACGACTCGAAGACAACTTCCAAAAATATTCCAAGTTATTGGACAAAGTAACAAATAAAAATCACTCACAGAGGAGGAAAAGTAACAACAGAAAATCACTCTATCGAGGAATCACTAGATAAGCAAAAGGCAAAACTAATAAATCATAATCACTCCCTGGGAGGAGACAAAAGGTTTGGGCAAGGTGCCAAATCAAAATCACTCTTCACGAGGAAAAAAACTCTGATGGCTCAAAAAGGAACAAAACAAAGTAGCAACTAAGAAACTCAAAAAATCTTACAAACAATTGACGTGGCGTGGTTTGGCGTGGGTTCTCTGGCATGACAGACAGGACGAACTGGCACAGGGCAGAGGGAAGCACAGGCTATATGTAAACTCAAAGTAATGGGGAACAGGTGGAAACAATCAGGGCGGGGAAGATAATCACACTGGCGGGAAACCTACAGGGGAAGGGCAAGTTATCTGAAACAAGAGGAAGAGATGTCAAAATAAAACAGGAAGTCACAAGACAACAAATAGAAGGCAAAACTAAACATAACTTAACACAACTTTCTAGATATGACACAACGTCACTGTTAAATACAATAAGGCATTAGAAGCGAAACGACGCCGATGTTACAGAGAAAACTGACGTTAACGAGCGTGTGTGTGAGAGTGAGTGAGAGGGAAAAAGAGCGGCCAAAGACGGGTCAAGCGGATCAACGCGCTGCAAGCAGCTCACGGTGTACGCAACGTAACCTCCTCCATAGCGCCTGCTACACTTCTTTACCCAGACAGCGGTAGAATCGCTTTTCTATTGCGTAAAATCACGGTTATAGAAATGATACAGTCGCGCACACTCGCCGGTATGTGAGCCGTCCTCAGACTGAACATTAACATTCAGCTGACTCTTCTTTGAGTTAACATTAGCTAGTGTTAGCAATAAGTACTATTAACATGATGCACACCAACAAATTATCCACAAGCTTTCGAGTATTCCCACAAAGGTAACTAGGCTAACAGTTACTTATCATACTAACCGTTCCACTTGGAGTCGAGTTGCTTCCAAGTTAGGGTACCGTCTGCCGCCGATGCCTGCTCGTCCCGCCAGGTGTCCAAGTTACACGAGGCTGGTCTTGTTACTTGATCAGGCAGGTTTTTGAATTAGCCCCCTCCCCTTTCTTATAAAGGTAAACATATCAAGTTATCTCTGCTAAACCTGATTAGTGCAATTAATATTTCAGCTAAATAGTACAAACAACTAATGTTGTTTCATAATGATAGCAGGTTTTTACTAAACATAAAAGAATAAGTCATGATCACTCGAAAGTTTAATTAGAAACAAAATCTGGGTTTACAGTGAGAGCAAAACAGTCAAAAAATAATATGGTGTAAATGAGAACATAACCACAGGAATTTTAAGGTCAGCAGAGGGAACCATCCCCCAGAGTAAGAGCAAGATAAATAGGAAACTGGTACCGTGGTGGACAGAAGAATGTCGTCAAGCTGTTAAAAAAAGAAATTGAAACAACTCAAAAGAACCCATAGTGTGAAGCAGCTAGTCCAATATAAGAAGGCACAGACAGTAGTGACAAGAACAATACGCCAGGCCAAGAGGGCAAGCTGGAGAGAATTATGTGAAAAAATAGGAAGAACGACACCTGTAGGAGAAATATGGGGAATGATAAAAAAGATGGGGGGAGATAGAAAGGTATGGGATTATCCGGTCATGACGTGTGGGGAGGAGACTGCACTTTCCAACAGGGATAAGACAGAAATGATGGCAAAGTCATTTGCAAGAGTACATGGCATTGAAAATCTATCAGAAGAGGGGAGGAGGAGGGGAAGAGAGAAAACAATGAATCAGTATCCAGGTGTGCTAGACAGGAGGTAAGAAACAGGGGAAGCAACTGACGAACCATTTACTATGGCAGAAATGACGAGGCAATAAATAAATGAAGACCAACCTCCCCAGGGAAAGATAAGATATGCAATATAATGCTAAAACAACTAAGGGAGAGAGCATTATTAAAGTTGCTGCTATTGTACAACAAGGTATGGAAAGAGGGAAGATTACCAAGTGCCTGGAAAGAAGCAGTAGTGGTCCCCATAAGAACACCCAGTAAGGATCCCACACAACCCACTAGTTACAGGCCAATAGCCTTAACATCAAATCTGTGCAAAATAATGGAAAGGATGATAACAGATAGATTAACATATGATCTTGAAAAACCAGAAATGCTGGCAAATGATCAAAGTGGTTTTAGAAAAGGAAGAAACACATGGATGCAGTGATAAGGCTAGAGACAGAGATAAGAAAGGCACAGGCAAATAAAGAAGCAGTAGTGGCAGTGTTTTTTGATATTGAGAAAGCATATGATATGATGTGGAAGGAAGGATTATTAATAAAGCTGTGCAAGATGGGTATAAGAGGAAGGGTGTACAACTGGATTAAGTAGAGAATGGGACCCCTCAAGGGAGTGTGATTAGCCCTTTACTCTTTACAGTACTGATCAATGACGTGTTCTCAAAAGTACCGTTGTCGCTCCTGTAAGCGGTTGTCTGTTCTTATGGCCAGAGTTATTACTGAGTCTAGATCAGAAGGCAAATCTAGGGGCACTAACAAGTCTTGAATTTGATCTCTATAGGCTGAGATAATTGTTCTGTCTTTAGCTTGAGTCTCATGGCAAAATCCCAGTCCATGAGACTTTCATCAGCCCCTGAGTCAATGAGAGTCTCCAAACTAAGTGTAGGAGATACTTGTAAGTATCTCCTACTTACAAGTAAGTAAGTAGGAGATAGGTAGGTCACTCTTTGTGGATGATGGGGCCTTGTGGAAAAGAGGAAGGAATGTGGCATATGTTGTGGGCAAAGTACAAGGGGCTATTGATGAGGTGGTGGAGTGGGGCTATGACTGGGGATGCCAGTTCTCAGTGGAAATTACTGGGCGAATTTGAAGGGACACAATGATTCTCACCCGATGAAAGTGGTACTGCAGGAGTGCTGGGAGAATGGGAAGAGTCAGAGGGAAAATCAAAGGGAGAGTAGGAAAGGAATTGGCAAATGAACTGGGAGTCTTAGCGGTGAGAATAAGCCCCACAATAGTCTGTAGTCCAGCAACACCATTATGGATGCTTGAGGGCCCGAAAATAGACTGGCATCTGTTAGAAATGAAAAGAAAAGGAAAGGGTCAAATAGATTTGGTAGGTGCATTTGAACGTCATGTAATGGGAGAGTATGGAGACTTGGTGCTGATGTATACAGAAGGGGCTAAGGAACCTGAAACAGGAGTGACAGGATTTGGGGTGGCTGTGCCAGAGAGGGGGATTGGGCTAAGTAGGAGAACACTGAATATGTTGGGGGTCTACACGGTGGAGATGCTGGCAGTGTTGGTAGCTCTAAGATGGGTGGAAGAGGCCAGACACAACAGGCTACTGATTTGCTCAGATTCCTCGTCAGTTCTGTGGAGCATGAATTAATTTCATTCTAATAGCCGACAGGACATGTTGTATGAAATATTGCAGTCAGTTACTAGAGTAATGAACAGAGGACGTCAGGTTGGATTTATGTGGGTACCAGCGCATGTAGGAGTGAGGGGGAATGAGAGGGCAGATAAATTGGCAAAGAGGGCATTAAAGAAAGAAAGAGTAGAAATGGAAGTGAGTGTTAGTAAGGCTGAGGTTAAGAGTGTCATTTGGGGGAAAAACAACCACATGTGGCAAGAGAGGTGGGATAGAGAGGGTAGAGGGAGGCATTTATATCAAATACAGAACAGTGTTAGGGTCAATAGGGTAGGTATGGGACGCAGGAGAGAGGAGGTTGTGATAACTGAATAAATCACTTAAATTGGCAGGGAAACATCAGACATGACTGAGTGAGAGGTGTCAGGAAGAGGAGGAATCTGTGGAACATGTACTTTTGAGGTGTAGGGCATATGAGGCAAATCCAGAGGTGATGAAAAATAATCTAAGGAAATTAGGGGATCAAGAATTTAATTTAAAGGGAGTAATGGAAACGAGTGAGAAATGTTAACAGGATGATTATGTAGGAGCAGCAAGTGTGCACCCTTGACGGTCTACAAATGTTGCTGGAAACTGGCAAAACAGGTTCATTAAGGAGACAATCCTTTACTAGTCTCCCATAGAAAACCACGTCACCATAGTATCACGCAGGCTTGCTGTGATGACTCCGCCCACTTTGGGGAGGCGCTATTAACATGCTGATACTAGTCGAGTCGATTAGAGTAAAGTTGAGATCAGAGCAGTTATTTGATCACATTCATCACATTTCCTTCAGATGAGACTTGAGAAAACTTTGGTCTGTGGTTTGTTTCCTGTTCAGCAGCAGAATCACTTCACAGACGTTCAGCAGCTTCATGACGATCATTTCCTGCTTTCACAAGGTAACGAAACTAAACTCATCTCATCACATGTGACTTTGAGTGGAAGTGAAGTTTTTACTGTGAAGCTCATGAATCTCACGTCACTGACTCTTGTTCAGTGACTGAGGTTTTTACACAGAATGAATTGACCCTGTAGTGACTTAGAGAGGCTTAAATGTCTGGTGTAATACTGCAAACTTGTCTTATTATGGGATGTGAACATGTCCTGGTTCCTCTGAACGTGAAGAAGGCCCAACCCTTTTGAAGCAGCTCTGCTGACACAGTATAAATGCTGACATCTGCTGGTTGACATGTGATGTTACACACTGGAATCACGTGGATGCTCAGAACCCACGAGCTGAACTTCTGTATGGTCTTAATTCACTGAGTGATGGTTTGACATCAAACATATTTAAATGTAACATCTATAAACACAAACTCTTGTTAACGACCAGATGTTGTTTGGAGCTCAAACGTCACCTGGTTGTAACAAAAGACTTTTCTACAAGTTCACTGTGTTTGTTTTTGTAGAGAGAGTCGTGTTCCTTTGTCACAGCTAAAGAATCAATCATGGAGTAAAAGTGACAGCTACAGTGAAAAGTGGAATTTCCTGTTCAATAATTCCTAAGATATGAACTCGTTTTCTTTTACTTTGACCTTTGTCTGAAAAGTGGATCCTCTCTCAGCTAACTTGGCTAGTGCTGCTAACTGCAAAACAACCACTTCCCTGTTACAGATCCATCATGTTCTTATGACTTAACTCCGCCTCCTCTGACTCACTCTCAGCCTCCATCAGCTGTTTAGTTTATTTCACATAGAAACAATATAAAAAAAACACATAGACGATAACACATAAAAGTACATGTGACGTGCAGCAGAAACACGGATTGAAAAAGAAATGCACTGAAAATGAAAAAGTTGTAACTTTTTGTCGACGTGATGTTTTTACTGTGAAGCTCATGGATCTCACGTCACTGATTCTGTTGTTCAGCGACTAAAATGTTTGGAAATCACTGGTTTAGAGGACATTTGTGCTTTTGGTGAAAGAGAAGTTCTGCTGGACTCAAAGATCAGATAGTGACTGATCATTTTATGTTTCCGGTGAAAACAGATTACAGCCATTGTAGGTGAAACATAAGGATCCAGAGGACGAGGTCATATTTTGATAAGATTTAAGAAACTAAAGTTAAATTAAATGTTTATTCTCAATCGTCACAATTAACGACATCTCTTCAAAGTCCAGATGTTTAACATACATATGTATCTATCTATTGGGCAGCTTCTTAACTGACCACCAGAGGGCGGGCTCTTCTGTTAAACCAGTGGACTCACCTGCAGTGAAGGGCTGTAAAGTGTGATGCAAACAGCGTCTTGAGTGAGTTGTGAGTCGAGCTGTGACGTTCACGAACTAGTCAAATCTTTTTAACGGCTCTTTGAAATGAACCAGTAACTGAGTGACTGACAGTCCATTATTAGCATAAACCAATGGGCTGTGCCGATTGTTCAGTCAGCCAATGAGGGTCATGTCGGCCAATTCTGTGGTTAAAAAAAGTCTTCTTGCTGACCGGCCCACCTTAGGTCAATGTGGTCCACCCATGTTAGCAGAACTTGTAATGAGCGAGTTTTATTCTCCCAGCAGGTGGCGCTCTGCTATGAATCAGATCAAGGACAGTGAAGAGGAAGCTCCGCCCTCTAAAACCACTCTGTGTGAGGAACATGAGGGTCAGAGGTGAGATGAGGATCTCATGGATCATGTGACTCGTCTCCATGTCACAGCTCAGTGTTTTATTTACACATCATGTGTTTGTAGGAGGATCCATCAACAGAGACCAGACTCTGCCGGACCTGGACCTGGACCCAGCTGTGTGTCCATGAAGAGTGACTGCTCCATGAATGAACCTGTGAACTTCAAACAAGAACAGAGGTCAGATGATGGAGGGTGGAGGTCTTCACAGGTCAACAACTTAAATGATCCACCATGTAGCACCAGAGACACCTAATATTTGAGAATTCAGACCCAGACCCATGCAGACCCAAGACATTCTGGACCCAAGTCCCAAACAGACCCGTCCCCATTTAATCTCAGATCTGGACCCATGAAAAAATAAGAAATGTTGAATAATTGTGGAACAGTCCTGGCTCAAGTGCTTGGGTTTGGGTAAAGTGATCTGACTGAAGATGTGGAAGTCTTAAATGTGTTAATCAGTGTAGTGTTTGACACCATCTGGGTCACACTCAACCATTTCTGACACAAACCTGTTTTCCTTGTGTCTCCTGATACTGTAGATCATTAATGAGATCAATCACAGCAGATGTTGTATTTACATGTCATGTCCTGTGTTTGTAGGAGGATCCATCAACAGGGACCAGACTCTGCCAGACCTGGACCTGGACCCAGCTGTGTGTCCATGAAGAGTGACTTGTCTATAGATCGTCTTATTAACTTCAAGGATGGACAAAAACATGGTGAACTGATGTAAGAATTTCACACATAGTAACACACACTTACATGATCCTCCACCAGGGGGAGCCTGTCTAGTCCAAAACATGTTGAATCCAGAAAAACACTCTTCTTCTCTTTGGTGGACCAATGTTGTTTTTCTGTCTCCACTAAACGTCTTCAGCCTGTCCTCGTCTCTGAATACGTTTCCAGCAGTAAATCTAGTCAGAGTCCGTGATTGGTCAGGGACTCATGGACAAGCCTCTCTGATTGTGTCTTTGAGACTTCACACATAACAAACACTAGAGAGTCCTTCAGGGACTTTTGTCTTCAACCTGTCAAACTCATGTCATGTGAACTTGGCTGAAGAAGAATCGTAGGTGCAGCACATTGAAAACCTGGTAGAAACAAATGATTGTTTAGTAAATGACACTGAATCTTTTCTCCTCAGAGTTGATCAGCAGAGGACGGAGGTTCTCAGTGGTCAGTCTGTCCAGCAGCATGGAGCAGACCTGGACTCCATATTTAAGGTGTGTAAATGTACAAACATGACACTACTGTTAATACTGAAGCAGAGTCCTGGGGCCTCATGTATAAACCGTGCATACGCACAAAAAGACGGCGTACGCTTGCTTTCACGCACAGACGGCATGTATAAAAATGTACTTGGCGTGGAAGTTTGCGCATCGCAGCGCAAACTCTCGAGCTGCCGTGAGAATTTGCCGAGAGCTCCGCAAACTCTTGTCAGGTGGAGACGCTGCAATATTAAGCTCTGAAACCTATCACAGTGTTTGAAAATAATATTATTAATGTGTCTACAGTGACAAACACAAATTTTCTGTGACAAACAATACTGTTACACCACGTACGTTTGAACATATGTGGATAACATCAGAGAGGACACTGAAGACGAAACTGATCCTGTGAGCGAACACACACACTACAGACCTGTGTGTGTGTGTGTGTGTGTGTGTGCGTGTGTGTGTGTGTGAGAGAGAGAGGGAGACTCACTTATTTACTTTGAGCAAATTACTGAAACTAATTTTCCACAGATGAATATTTTCTTTATGTAACACAGTGATGTAAACACAGCTGCTGACATGAACACATGAACACATGAACACACGTCAGTCTATAATGTTTTAAACACAAAATAAAGTTACAGACTCATTTGTTGTAAGAAAACGGGACTTGAACGTTGAGTAGAACATTTTCTTTATCCCATTTTAATCCACACGATAACGAAATAACTACGAAAAAGTTATTCGGCCACCGCTGCGCCTTTCATCTGAAGAGAAAGGCGCAGCATCCACAACACAATCAGTGACAGTAATGAATGGTTACATGGAGTAACTCCGTGAACTCTGTCTGCTTATGTTGTGCGTAATGTGTGTAGATGATGACGTGTGACACTTATAGATTGTTGAAATAATCTGTAAATTCAGCTCACATGGATCAGTCATGTCTAAACATACATGTTACACCAGAAACAAACATGCACAGGATCAACTATCAATGCACAGCCAGTTTTTTAAGCATCAATATTAATATGAGAGCAGTCGCTGTGACCCTGACATTTAGGTCCTTTGTGTTTATCACTAATTCCAAAAAAAAAAACTGACCAAAATAATCTATTTTTACAGATTTATACATCATAAATTGACGAGTTGATCGTGCACTTTCCTTCTTTTTCTTTTATTTTCCTCTTTCTTTGCTGCCGCAGTTGTCCTTTTTCAGGACGAAGGCGTTTTAGAGTCATTTGTATATTCATTTGTGGGTGGGCGTGGTTTTTTGATTTGATTTGATTGAGTTAGCCTTGGGCTAATTTACATCTGCAGTCCCTGCCTAAAGATAAATACAACACAGATAAAACATCAAATAACACTCAGCAGGTAATGTCATGTAGAAGGACAAATAAATACAGCACAGATAAAACATTACGCAACAAGTTAGAACATACAGCAATATAGGAAGTGCCCCTCACAGGTGCACACACACACATACATACACTCACACAAATAGCCACTGGCAAATTAGTGGGTGAATTGTTGTGAGAGTTTTAGGTGTTTTTTTTTTTATTTTAGCTTTAAACCCACCAAGCAGGTCACAGTGTTTTATATTATCTGGAATGGTGTTCCATTGTGTGACAGCTTTAACAGAAAAGGCTGCATGTCCAAATGCTGAGTAGCGAAACGGTACAGTGCAGCTGTGTACAGATGCTGTTCTAGTGGACCTTACAGAGCCACGGTAACAAACAAACCTTTGCAGACAGGTGGGAGCCAAGCCTTTTAGGATTTTGTAGACTGGGCATACGTTTGACAAAAATCTGAGATTTTCAAAAGGTAGAAGATTGTGCCTGTGTAGTATGTCACAGTGATGGTTTATACAGGGATTCTAAGGGCCTGATTGTTGTTTGGCTAGCCTGCCCCCAACAAGTGATACAATAGGAGATGTGAGATAAAATAAGAGCATGCAGAAATATTTGTGCAACCTCTGTGGATAGGGAGGATCTAATCTGCCTGAAGTTAGCCAAGTTGTATTTGATAGTTTTTGTCATCTTTTTGATATGTTTCTTGAAACTCAGATTTGGATCAAGTAGCACACCAAGATATTTGAACTCGCTGACAGTCTCAATCTGTTCACCTCTGATGTAGATATTTACATCTGGGATGTTCAGCTTGGTGTTGGAGAAGAACATGCCTTTTGTTTTACTTACATTCAGGGTGAGACAGGATTGGTCGAGCCACTCTGCAACTCCAACCAGGGCGTTGGTTAGTTTAGTAGCAGCTTGCTGAGCTGATTTTGCATGTGTGTATAAGACGGTGTCATCAGCATAGAGTTGTACCTCTACGTCATGACAGTACTGTGGGAGGTCATTAATGTATAAACTGAATAGTAGTGGGCCTAACACAGATCCTTGAGGTACACCCATTGTGCACCTCAAGTAGCTGGAGCCTGCATCTTTGATTTTCACACACTGCCTTCGGATCGGATAGGTAGGACGATATCCATGCAAGTGTGTTGGACGAAAGGTTGATGTTGGAGAGCTTAGACAACAGGACGTTATGATTAACTGTGTCGAAGGCTTTACTTAAGTCTAAGAACACAGCTCCAACAACTTTCCACCTTTGTCCAGACCAAGTCTGATTTGCTCTGTTAGGTGGAGGATGGCTGTTTCTGTGGAATGGTGTTTTCTGAATCCAAATTGAGTCAAGACCAGGGTTACAGCTATTTATGTGGTCTGTAAGTTTGTTTATGACGATTTTCTCTACAATTTTGGAAATTGCTGGTAAGATGCTAATGGGTCTGTAGTTACTGACTATATTGCGATCACCAGATTTAAAGATAGGAGTTACAATGGCCTGTTTCCAGTGTGGAGGAAAGAAACTTTGCATAATGGAGAGGTTTGCCAAGTGAGTAATTGGAGGAATTAGTGTGGTTGAATGTTTTTTGATAGACACTGTGTCCTGATGAGAGACATCCTTGCTTTTTGAGTTTTTTAGGGAGCAAATCACTTTCTTCACTTCCTCTTCAGTGACTGTGACTAGGTCAAAACCCTGTCCCGCAACATTCAGATCAGTGAGTTGTTCACCAGTCTTAAAATGATTTCCTAGTTCCTGAACATAGTCAATAAAAAAAGAATTAAAAATGGAGGCACTTTTGGCATTGATATCTTCAGTGTGATGTTGAGCTCTCCCTAAGAGACTGTTGATGCTTTTCCAAATTTCGCTGCTGTTCCCTTTATCATCATTCAAAAGTTTGAGAAAGAAGTGTGACTTGGCTAATCTCAGTTTGTTTATGACTTTGTTCCTTAGGTTTTTATAGACCAAAATGTCTGTGTCTCTTTTGGTTTGAATGGCCTTTTTTAAGGCAGCGTCTCTACACTTCATCAGTTGCCATAGAATTTCACTAAACCAAGGCAGGTTGACCTTGTTCTTATTTTTTCTCTTGTTTTTAACGATGTGTTTATCTCTGACAATGTTGATTTTTGATGTAAATAGCTGGCAACTATTCTCCAGATTTTCAGAGGATAAAATGTCTCCCCAGTCCAAGTTATTTATCGCATTATCAAATGTTTCCTGTATACTTTTAGGTATACAGTTAACATTTGTGTGGCGTGAAGCTGAAGCATTAATCTTAAATCTTTTACTGGTTAATTTCCTTGCCACCAGAGTTAGATTGTAGTCTGACAAGCCAGTGATCAGGTTATACGTTTTAGTTATTCTTTCAGGTTTATTGGAGAAGAAAAGATCAAGTTGTGTACGTGAACATTTTGTGATTCTGGTTGGGCCCTTTATCAGTTGTTCTAGATGGTATTTGTCTGTGATAACTTTTAGCTTTCTCCTCTTAGACTTATCTTCCCAATTGAGTTTAAAATCCCCCATAATAATAATTTCTTTGTTATGGTCACATTCTTTAAGAATATCAGCAAATTCGTCATAAAATGTGTCATTGGCAGTCGGGGGTCTATAAAAGCCTATAATAATGAATGACATTTGCTGAGACAAAACAACTTTTAGTGCGACATACTCAAGAGAGATTTCTGGCTTGAAATATATGCGTTCGCATTTGATAGAGTCTTTCACATACACAAGTACCCCGCCCTCTTTTCCCACGGCCCTGTCTCATCTGAAGCATTGGAACCCGCTCATTGTAAATACATTGATGGGGTAGAATGTTCAGGCCATGTTTCAGATATGCATAAAAAGTCCAAGTTTGAGTTCGCAAGTAAATGAGTCAACTGTTCAGTTTTTGAGACGACACTCCCGACGTTTAAATGGCCGCCCAAAAGTCCTCTCGGTTTCTGCTTCGGATCCCAAACGACCTTTGCGTGGTTAACTGTTTGAAATGTTTTAATAGAGCTTTGTTTTTTAACAGCAAGATTGATGGACCAAACAGCGTTAGGAGTAGAGTTTTTAGGCTGGTGTTCCCCCGTTAGCGCCGCCGCCGTTGTGCTGGCTCGATTGTTGAAATCTAAAGCCAAGGCATCGACTCCAAGTAGGGGGAGGCCAGGTATGTGTATGAGTATTCCACAGAAACTCACCTACCTAGGCGATGTTATTGACGGGAGCTTGGCACCAATGATTTGTGATGCACTCAGTGACTATTGGTCCTGGATTGAGTTGTACATCTCCGGATAACAGCAGCAAGAGGAGTAGTAAGCCTATGCTGTGGAGTCCCCACTGTCTTTTCTGGTTAATTGTGTTCCTCATTCATCTCCGCTCAGTTTCACGTTTGATGGGATGTATAAAGAAAAGGTGTGCAGGACTTGGCGTACGCACAGTTTTATAAATCTGAGATTTTCTTTGCGTACGTACTTTATAAACGCCGTCTTTTAGTATGAAAGCTGCACACTCTTTTATACATGAGGCTCCTGGTCCTGACAGTCTGGATGCTGCTCTGTGGACCTGCAGGACTTCACTCTGTCACTGATCATCTGAGGTTAAACTTCACGTTATGTTCCAGCTGCTGGAGGAGAACATCATCTGCTTTGTGAAGAACGAGCTGAAGAAGATCCACAAGGTTCTGGATACAGATCACACAGAAGTCTCAGAGAGTCAGAGGGAGGATGAGGAGCAGAGGAGCAGCAGAGAGGCCTTTGTGAAGATCACAGGGGACTTCTTAAGGAGGATGAAGCAGGAGAAGCTAGCTGACAGTAAGAGGACTTTTAATGTGAAAGGAAGAACATCTTATTTTCTCAATGATCCACTCACTAATTTATTTTCTTGTGTTCTGTCAGAAATCAGAGCTCCAGCTTGTCGACGTGAACTCAAATCAAACCTGAAGAAGAAGTTCCAGTGTTTGTTTGAGGGCGTGGCTAAAGCAGGAAACCCCACTCTTCTGAATGAGATCTTCACAGAGCTCTACATCACAGAGGGAGGGACTGGAGAGGTCAATCTAGAACATGAGGTCAGACAGATTGAAAGAGCTTCCTGGAAACCAGACAGACCAGAAACAACCATCAGACAAGAAGACATCTTTAAAGCCTCAGCTGGAAGAGACGGACCAATCAGAAGAGTGATGACAAAGGGCATGGCTGGCATTGGGAAAACAGTGTTAACACAGAAGTTCACTCTGGACTGGGCTGAAGACAAAAGCAACCAGGACGTACAGTTCATGTTTCCCTTCACCTTCAGAGAGCTGAATGTGCTGAAAGAGAAGTTCAGTTTGGTGGAACTCATCCATCACTTCTTCACTGAAACCAAAGAAGCAGGAATCTGCAGGTTTGAAGACTTTAAGGTGGTCTTCATCTTTGATGGTCTGGACGAGTGTCGACTTCCTCTGGACTTCCACAACACTGAGATCCTGACTGACGTCACAGCGTCCACCTCAGTGGACGTGCTGCTGACAAACCTCATCAGGGGGAAACTGCTTCCCTCTGCTCGCATCTGGATAACCACACGACCTGCAGCAGCCAATCAGATCCCTCCAGACTGTGTGGACATGGTGACAGAGATCAGAGGGTTCACGGACCCACAGAAGGAGGACTACTTCAGGAAGAGGTTCAGAGATGAGGAGCAGGCCAGGAGGATCATCTCCCACATCCAGACATCACGAAGCCTCCACATCATGTGCCACATCCCAGTCTTCTGCTGGATCACTGCAACAGTTCTGGAGAACATGTTGAAAACCAGAGATGGAGGAGAACTGCCCAAGACCCTGACTGAGATGTACATCCACTTCCTGGTGGTTCAGTCCAAAGTGAAGAAGGTTAAATATGATGGAGGAGCTGAGACTGATCCACACTGGAGTCCAGAGAACAGGAAGATGATTAAGTCTCTGGGGAAACTGGCTTTTGAGCAACTGCAGAAAGGAAACCTGATCTTCTATGAATCAGACCTGACAGAGTGTGGCATCGATATCACAGCAGCTTCAGTTTACTCAGGAGTCTTCACTCAGATCTTTAAAGAGGAGAGAGGCCTGTACCAGGACAAGGTCTTCTGCTTTGTCCATCTGAGTGTTCAGGAGTTTCTGGCTGCTCTTCATGTTCATCTGACCTTCATCACCTCTGGAACAAATCTGTTCTCAGAACCAACAATGAGCCAGTGGTCCAGACCATTTAGAAAAAAAACTAAACTGAATCATCTGCACCAGAGTGCTGTGGACGAGGCCTTACTGAGTCCAAATGGACAACTGGACTTGTCCCTCCGCTTCCTCCTGGGTCTTTCACTGGAGACCAATCAGAAGCTCTTAAGAGGTCTACTGACACAAACAGGAAGTGGTTCACAGACCAATCAGGAAACAGTTGAGTACATCAAGAAGAAGATCAGTGAGAATCTGTCAGCAGAGAGAAGCATCAACCTGTTCCACTGTCTGAATGAACTGAACCATCGTTCTCTTGTGGAGGAGATCCAAGAGTCCCTCACATCAGGACGCCTGTCCACAAAGACACTGTCTCCTGCTCAGTGGTCAGCTCTGGTCTTCATCTTACTGTCATCAGGAAAAGATCTAGAAGAGTTTGACCTGAAGAAATACTCTGCTTCAGAGGAGGCTCTTCTGAAGCTGCTGCCGGTGGTCAAAGCCTCCAACAAAGCTCTGTACGTGGATCAGTATATAAATATTAATAAGACATATTCTAAAGAGCACAAGACAAACATGTTTAACCTTTTGTTCATCACTGTTTTCTACCTCAGACTGAGTGGCTGTAAACTCTCAGAGAGAAGCTGTGAAGCTCTGTCCTCAGTCCTCAGCTCTGTGTCCTCGAGTCTGAGACACGTGGACCTGAGTAACAATGACCTGCAGGATCCAGGAGTGAAGCTGCTGTGTGATGGACTGAAGAGTCCTCACTGTTCTCTGGAGACTCTCAGGTTGGTGCTCAGCTGATTTATATGGACAATTATACTCTGATTATTATTATTATTATTTTATTTTTTTATAATTTATTTTTTATTGACATTCAGAAACAGACATTCACATCTGGCAAAACATACATGCATACATCTCACATCTGTTGTCTGCTCTAAATGCCTAGACAAAAAAAACAAACAATGAAAAAAGGAAAAACACACATTAGCAACTATGTACAAGTTAGATTTCCACAGTTCCTCCAGCAGACAGGGGAATTATCATCATAGTGAGACTTCTGAGAAGGTGTAATAAAGTACCTAATCAAGCTTTTCCATCCAAATTCCCTCCACTTCTGTGAGCTGGTACATCTCCATTGATACCTCCAAATTGTTGTCCATTCTTCCTCAGATATATTTATCCCTCCTTCCTTATTTATTTGAATATATGAAGAAGAGTGAGATTTCAAATTAGACAGACCCTTATATAAGCATGACACAGTTTTGTAAATAATTGAATTAGACATGTGTTTATCTTTGTTAGATTTTTCATCTTTGTATTGACGTAATGCCGTAACTGCAGGTATCTATAAAAGTCTTGTTTTTCTAAAACATGTGTCCTTTTAAGCGTTTCAAAACTGAGTAACTTTCAATCTTTCATTACTCTACATAAGGCTGTTTTACCGTTAGCTATCCAGTCCTTAAATCTAGAATCCAATTTATTAGGTCTAAAATCCGAATCATAAGCACACCATTTAAGAGCCAAAATATCATTTTCAAGTTTATGTTCTTTTATAATAATTTTCCATACTTTAAGGGTCCACGCCACCCATGGATTATCAATGTTATTTATGTGGGTTTGCAAGTTATTATCAGCTAAAATTGCCTGTATGGGGATGGAGGGCATTTTTTCCTCAATGCTTTTCCATTGAGCTGTATATGACGGGTTGCACCAGCATACCACTGCTCTCATCTGCACTGCAAAATAATAATATCTAAAATAAGGCAAGCCCCATCCTCCCTTTTGTTTAACCAGCTGTAAGGTTTTGAGGCGAACTGCTATATACCTGGATAGCAGTTTGTCCCACTCGTTAAATTGGTTTTGGTTAATCTCTATTGGCAATGTTTGAAATAAATATAAAATTCTTGGCAATATGATCATTTTAATAGAGTCAATTCTTGAACTAAGGCTAAAGAAGGGAATTAAGTTCCATCTTGCTATATCATCCTTTATTTTTTTATGTATGGGTGAATAGTTATATTCCGATAATTTTGTAAGATCTTTTGGTAGGTTGATGCCTAAGTATTTAAAGGACTCTGTTTGCCATGTCAAGGGGTAGCTACTTTTGATTGCTCTTGGTGGGCAGTAGTTATATGAGAGTATTTGGGTTTTACTCATGTTGGTTTTGTACCCAGATAATTGGCCATATTGTTCAAATGCTTGCATCAATTTAGTCAGAGAGTGAGTTGGTTGCACAAGGTATATCAAAATATCGTCTGCATAACAGGCCAATTTATATTCCGTCCCTTTAATATTGATTCCCTTAATATCTTCTTTTTGTCTGATGTACTGAGCTAGTGGTTCCAAATATAATGCGAAGAGTAGTGGTGACCATGCACAGCCCTGTCTGGTGCTCCTTTCTAGGGTAAAACTATTTGACAAATATCCATTGACCTTGACCCTGGCGGTAGGTTTGTCATATAGTGCCTGTATGGTTTTAATAATTGTATCGTGGAAGCCAATTCTATGCAACACTCTGTAGAGAAAAATCCAGTTAACCGAATCAAAGGCCTTTTCAGCATCTACGCTCATCACAATTGCTTCAGTTTGATTTCTTTGTATATGATCCATAATATGTAGTGTCTTTGGTATACTGTCTTGTGTTTGGCGTTGGTGTATGAAACCTGTCTGATCATTATGTATCAGTGTCGGCAGGAATTCTTCTAATCGTTTGGCCATAACAGAAGTAAATCATTTATAGTCCACATTAACAACAGAGATTGGCCTAAAAGAGCCACACTCCACTTTATCCTTGCCTTCTTTTGGTATGGCTGAAATGATTGCCTCCTTCCAGCTGGGTGGCGTTTGCGCATTTTTTAAAGCCCAATTCAGAGTAGGAAGTAAAACAGGTATTAGTTATTTTTTAAATTCCTTGTACCACTCTGCCGTGTAGCCATCAGATCCTGGTGATTTGCTTAATTTAAGTCTACCAATTGCAACTTTTAATTCTTCTTCAGTTATATCCGCAGTCATCATTTTATTTAGATTTTCATCGAGAGTGGGTAAATCTAGGGAATTCAGGAAGCTGTCAATTTGGGCCACACTCACACCTGGGACTTCAGAATATAAGGTTTTGTAAAACACTTCAAAAGCTTCCTGAATTTCATTTAGTTTATTTTTTATCGCTTTTGTCCTTGGATCCCTAATTTTATGAATTGTATTTTCGGCTATCCTTTTTTTCAATTTCCATGCCAATACTTTCATAGATTTGGAGCCACTTTCGTAGTGTTTCTGTTTCAGAAACATTAAATCTTTCTCCATTTCTTGTGTGGCCAAATTATTAATTTCATTCCTGGTGTGTCTAATTTATCTCAATGTATTCTGTGCTAAATCTAATTTCTGTTTTCCTTCTAGTATCTTTAGCTTGTTTTTTAAATCCTCTAACTTTTTATTCCTATTTTTTTTCTTAAATGACGATATTGCTATAATTTTCCCTCTCAGAACAGCCTTCAGAGTATCCCATAACATGGGAGGTGAAACCTCTCCAGTATCATTGAATTCTAAGAAGAGACACATTTCTGATTTAATTTGTGCCTTAAAAGACAGATCATTCAACAGACTGGAATTCAATTTCCATGTATTATTTTTTGATCGCAGGCCAAAATCAGCGGATAAGTATACTGGTGCATGGTCACTTAGATCTATTGTCCCGATTCCACAAGTATGTATTTTATCTTTATCCTTCCCAAATGTTATGAAATAATCTATTCTTGTATAGAGAGAGTGAGGAGCAGAGTAGTAAGTGTAATCCCTTCTGTTAGGGAAAAAATCTCGCCATATATCAATCAAGCCCACCTCCTCAAATAGTGTGTTTACTTTCTTATAGAAGGACTTCCTATCCTGGGTTTTTCCACAAGATGAGTCCAACTTTGGCTGCAGATGTATATTTAGATCCCCTCCACAGATCAAGAGGCCTTCTGTTTCACTTACCATGATATTGGTTATTTTTTGGAAGAAACTAATGTCACTCCCTGGGGGTGCATAGACATTCACTAAGGTAATGCCCTCTTTATCACCCATTTCGAATATTTTTTCAAAATGTAGCTTGTTTGAAATGAGAATAGCAACTCCTCTTCTATGCCCTGATTTGTATGAAGAAAAAAACAGATTTGTAAAGCCCCTTTTCTTTAGCTTTATATGCTCCTTGTCTGTCAAATGGGTCTCTTGTAAATAAACCACATGGGCTTGTTCTGTTCTCACTTTAGATAGGATTTTACTACGTTTAACTGGATTCAACAGCCCATTGACATTAAACGAAATGAATTTTAATTTGTCACTAGCCATACTTATTTACTTGTAAGTGTACCAACAAACTTAACAAGATGAAAATTGAAAGATCTGCTCCCTGAACAAATAACAACACCAAACATAAGCAAGAAATAGAAAAAAGGACAAACAAAAAGAGTGATCCCAAGGCCGGGGTCTCTAAGAAAAGACCCTGGCCTGAGCTAGATAAAATATCTAGCTGTGAGGGAAAGCCTCTCCCACCTGTGGGCTGAGGGCCCCCACCATGGCGCTCTAAAAAAGAAAAGAAAAGGTCTCTGTTCATTCCACAGAAAATGTGTCCTTATACAGCAACCCTCGCCTGTATATATATTCTCATCATGTGGTGAATATAGCACGTTCTGTTTAGCTTTCCAACTCTTCAAAAATCAGTCAAAGCTTATACTTCTTCTGGAGAGGATGGGGACTGCCTTCTGAAAGCTCGCAGTTTCTCCTTGATACCCTTCTCTCGCTCCTCACCTGTCCCTGATTATTTTTTTAATTACATATGTGAATAGATTTTCTTGAACTCCTCCTCAGAATGAGTGGCTGTAACCTCTCAGAGAGAAGCTGTGAAGCTCTGTCCTCAGTCCTCAGCTCTGTGTCCTCTCGTCTGAGACACGTGGACCTGAGTAACAATGACCTGCAGGATCCAGGAGTGAAGCTGCTGTGTGATGGACTGAAGAGTCCTCACTGTTCTCTGGAGACTCTCAGGTCAGGACTCTGACTCAGACTCTTTGCTTCTTTAGGTTCTTGTTGATGAAGATGTTTTTTCTGAATCACTGAGTTCATCATATCTTCTTAACTCCAGTCTGTCAGGTTGTCTGGTCTCAGAGGAAGGATGTTCTTCTCTGACCTCAGCTCTGAACTCCAACCCCTCCCATCTCAGAGAACTGGACCTGAGTAACAATGACCTGCAGGATCCAGGAGTGAAGCTGCTGTCTGCTGGACTGAAGAGTCCTCACTGGAAACTGGACATTCTCAGGTATTCTCCTCTTCCTCCTCCTCCTTCCTCTTCATGTTCATCAGCAGTATTCAAACTTGTCAGCAGGTTCAGGTTGAAGATGTCCTGTTATTATGTTTTCCTCTGTCAGTGAGTATAACCAAACATTAGTGACACTTTTTAAACACCTCGTGAGAACGAGTGAATGTCACGTAGTTCAGCCTGAGAAACGACCAGAACCATGAACTGGACAGATCATCTGCACAGAGTAGCAGCATCATGTGAGAAGTCCTGGTACTGGGTACAGAACAGTCCTGGTCCACTTCAAACAGTCTACGGTCAAACTAAAGTAAAGATGTCTTTATTCTGTGGTGTTTGTAGTGAGTTGTGTACGAGATGTTCGTCATCTAACAGCTACAATCAAGTTGTTCTTCATTCTTCATTCAACGGTGAAAACACACAAGTTTTGGAAGCAGCAGTAACAGCGACGAGCCTCCGCAGCAGCAGCTGCATAAGTAGCCATGTGTTTCCTCTGTGACGCGCAGCTGAAAAAACCATGAAAGCACTGGAAACAAGGTCTCGATTCAAGCAAACGATCAAACAACCGTAATTCAAATACAAAGTTTATGCTTTTTAGACCCACAATACTGCGATTTGAAACACTGTAAAAATACAAATGAAATCCCTCATTTTTATCTATTTTCTTTGTTTACTTGGTTTGTGCGGGGCCAACTTGTTGCTGGTTTACTCGTGGTGGGTTTCAAATGTATAAACAGAAGTTGTCTTCTGTGTTGTCCACGTGGTGGCGCTGTTGAGTAAATGTGTAGCCTCCTGAAACTGTGGTCTCTGGTTCGGCAGACACCGGCCGTTTCTCAATATCCATACTTGTGCGTACTTGTGCGTACTTGCGTACTCCGGTGCTGTTCAAGTGCTGTTCCAATTCTCAAGAAAGCGAACAGCGAGAACACCCGGAAGTATTCTCGCTCCGCCCATTTTTACCAGGTATGCATCGGAGGTGACTTGAGCGTACTTGGGATGGCCATGTATCCCAGAATACTGAAGTATATGAACTAAGAAGAACACATTAACACAGCTAAAGTTTAATACTTCAATGTATTGATGATTGACATTAATAAGTAAACATGAGACAAGAGGGTCTCTGGGACACATGACAAGTCAGACCATACGTTTTACAATAGGCATCCTGTATAGGACAGGAAACTTGAGGGTCTGTTTTGAATATGGTTAGTTAGGAAATATAGATGTCTCTTGTTTGACTAAATGGTGATATTGTCCAATTTAAAGATCATGGGACAGTATGGTATAACCGGACCCAACTTGTTTTTCAAGTTGTTGCATTATGGAAAAAAGGCGGGGGTCCAAACATGTGATGCCTGCAAATAAGAATGCTAGAAAATCTATATAAGGTTAGTTTTGCTTTTCTGAGGCAGAATTGTTCGGAGATTCGGCAAGAACACATTCTCCCGAGCTGCTGCAGAGCTTGGTTCTGACGCCTGACTTGTGACTAAATCAAATCCCTTTGTTCGGTACAAGTCCTGTGTCAGTGGGGTCTTCTCCTGCATCATCAACTCATCACCTATCGTTCATAAGAAGAAGGAAGCCTGACAAAAACGACAAAAACGATAAGCTCCGCCTCTGCGGACGCTCGGCGCTCACTGTGCCCGGCACAGAGCAGCGTGACCTCGGCCTGTCCTGATGAAATGATCCGCTGGCTCAGACGTCGCTGTCATTAGATGCTCGGTGTGATCCATAGATTTGTTGTTGACGTGTTATTTTGTTTTTAATGGAAACGTTTTGACCTGACAGTTTAAAAGTTTGTATATTGTTAATGTTTTATTTATTTTAACTTTGAATGTTAGATTTATATTAAAGTCGCACGGTCATTGTATCTGTATTTAAATATAATATGTAGATATTAGATATGTAGAGTAGTATATATTTATTAGTATAAGTCATTTATATATATATATACTGTATATATATACTACTCTACAATGCTGTAATATATCTATTTTCCACATTGTATAATTTGTATTGTATATTTTAATAGAAATAAATTAATAAATGAAGTTAAATATTTAAAATGTAAAATAATAACAACATTATTTTTGTCGCCATGGTTACTTGAAACACTTTGAAATAGTCATAGCACACAAGTCCCGGTCAAGACGCACGTTTTGATATAACATGTGTGGGGGTTTTCTCAAAACTGTGGGAGGAGTTACACGTCAAAGTTTTGTGTGGAAGAATAGCAATTCAATACAGAGAGACTTACACGCCCCTCCCTAAGTCCCCTCTCCTTTCACGCACACACACGCACGCACACGCACACACACGCACCTGTCCCTATCTCTCCTAAACCAGCAGAGAAAGCAGAGAAAACAGCATGTTTTAAAGTTGTCATATTTCAAGAACGGTTGATGATAGAGATACAATTTTTGGTTTGTGAGCGTCAGGAGGCTTTCAGCTGCTCCCATCTCAAAATTTGTGACAAACGGGCTTGAATTGACAGAGAAATCACAGTTTTAAAATCACCCTCGGGTTGATTTTTCCACAACTCCAAAGCAGACATTTTAACATTGAGGTGGGTGGAGACTGTGACCATAACTCTCTGCGCTTTGAGGTGATTTAAAGAAAAACTACAAGTCATATGAACATGAAAACACATACAGGGTTAGAGGACAGCCATGGCAACATTTTGATGTAAAAATGGTCAGTGTAGGTTGGAAATTGTGGGCAGGAGAAGAGTTTGTTTAGAAATTCTTGGTGATTATTTTGCTGGATTGAATTGAATTGAATTGAATCCTTTTATTGTCATTTATACCAAGGTACAAACGAAATTTAAAATGCAAACCTCCATGTGGTTTAAAAACATCATGTGGGATCCGCCCACACACCACTCAAACACCCATTATAAAATCAGAAAGCGTAAAAAAAAAGTACAAAACGTAAACTGCGATTGTTTAAAAACCGTAACATGGATCAAAATGTCGACTTAGGTCAGAAAAGTCCCAAGTCTTGTGACCCGTTTAAAGTAACAATCATGTTTCTGCGTTAAAGTATGACGACACTGTGATGCTCCAAAGTGGGCTTGGTTTTTTACTGTCTCCCATCCACTTCAATGTTAATTTTTGGCCTGTTTATTGCCAGAACAATCGTACATACTTGCATACTTGAGTATTGAGAAACAACCACATACTTGTGTACTCCCGTACTTGGCAAGTATATACTCCCAGCGTACTTCTCAAGTATATACTTCCCAAGTAAGCAAGTACATACTTGCTCACTTGAGTATTGAGAAACAGCCACCGTCTTCTCTTTGAAACACACCTGTCCTTGTAGTTCATCATTGTGTCCACCAGAGTGCGTCATTAAGACAACAGTTTGGACTCATGTTGGACAGAAACTCATTCAGACTGTTTCTTCCTCCAGGATGGACCATGCTGGAGAGCAGTGGTTAAAACCTGGTCTCAGGAAGTGTAAGTATGGATTTACAGGAAATAACAACATATCAGCTGATCATCAATAAACTGCAGCTGTGTCTCGTTGTCTTCATCAGATTCATGTGAACTGGAACTGGACACAAACACAATGCACAGAAAACTCAAACTGTCTGACGACAACAGGAAAGTGACCCGTGTGACAGAAGATCAGTCGTATCCTGATCATCCAGACAGATTTGAGTTCTGGTCTCAGCTGCTGTGTAGACCTGGTCTGACTGGTCGCTGTTACTGGGAGGTCGAGTGGAGAGGAACTGTTGATATATCACTGAGTTACAGAGGAATCAAGAGGAAAGGCATCGGTTTTGACTGTGTGTTTGGAGATAATGATCAGTCCTGGAGTCTGATCTGCTCTGACGTTCATGGTAACTTTGTCCATCACTGTGGGATACGAACACCCATCACCTCTGTCTCTCACAGAGTATCAGTGTATGTGGACTGTCCTGCTGGGACTCTGTCCTTCTACAGCGTCTCCTCTGACTCACTGATCCACCTCCACACCTTCAGGACCACATTCACTGAACCGGTTTATCCTGGGTACCTGGTCTGTCCTGGTTCCTCAGTGTCTCTGTGTCCTCTGTAGGACATGAAGAGACAGCAGCTTCAGTGGTGGACGAGGTCAAAGCTCGTCTCAGTCATTCTTTGTTGAAACCATCAATAAATAAAGACTTAAAAAATCAACATGTCTGTCATTAACTGAGCCGCCGTCCTGCGCTGTGAGCGCCCCCTGCTGCTGAGAACCAGCCTGAAACACACAGGTTCACACACACTGAGATAAAAATAACAAAAAGTGAATGTTTGAAAGTGAAATTAAAAGATACAGAAAGTAAAATCAATTAAAAATGAATAAATTCTTTATATAAAATAAAAAGAAAGAAGTCAAAATAATATAAAATAAAATTCAAGGTTTTCAATCCAATAGAAAACAAAGTAAATAAAGATGTTAAGAGTTTGACTCTTTGTCTGAAGAACATCATCTTCTCACTGACGAGCCTTTCTGTCCCAGCATGCACTGCTTCTCCTCCTCCTCCTCCTCTTTATGCTGCCTGACAACAGCGCCCCCTGCTGCGTGTGAGCAGAACAACACTCAGAGTTACGCACACACACACACACACACACACATGGAAAATGAAACACACATGAGCAGATTATGCCATGAATGAGGAAGTGTGGTTTCTGCTGTGATGCAGGTGAAACTGAGTGTGCGTGACCTCAGGATGACCTCTGTCCTCCTGCTGCTCTGTGAACGACAGCGAAGAACGTGTCCACAGTGACAGGAAACTCATGACACTCAGAGGGTTTTTGCACTTTCCAAACATCATCAGTGTCTGTGGTTTCTGTTTCTGTGGCTTAATGAAGAATGACATTTTCAACATCAATAAAAACCACATCATATCACTTTAATCTACTTTGTTGTGTTGATGACGAGGTACTGACACCTAATACAATCTATGTCAGATTAAGTCTATGCTCTTTTAGGTCATAGATTAACAGCTCCATCCACTCACTCTCCCACACCAAAGCCCATAGAGAAAACCAGTGATTTTAGCTGCGGGGACACAGGAGCTGCTGGTCCTCTGCTGCCTCGTGTGGTCACTTTGTGTCACTGACGTCAATCTGAACAAAGGATTTCAAACACTGAAGTGACAAAATAAGACATTTGAACTTAGTGATGAGGCAGCAGTGTGTGTGTGCGTGTGTGTGTGTGCGTGAGTGTGTGTGTGTGTGTGTGTGTGTCTTGGCCGGTCTTCACTTTGTTTTCACTGAAATCACTTCCTTAGGTTGTAAACATGCTATACTCTGGTTTTAACAGAGGTCCTCAATTAGGTACAAAAACCTGATTTCCAGCCCTGGTGTTTCACACACTCTTTGCTCTGGAGCTCCACCTGCAGACATTTTATGGTACTGCACCCAAATGTCTTTATTTGCTCTCCGCTCCACCTGCAGACATTTTATGGTACGGCACCCAGTAGTTCTTTATAGATGTCATCCATTGCTGCTTACAGGCATAACCATTGCATTGTTATGAAGTAGACATTTGTAATTCTCACTAGCTTTTGTAAATAACATAAATTACAGCATCTAAATGTGTAGCCATAATTTTTTAGATATTTCAGAGGAAGTTCAATCATTTAATTTTGCTGTACAAAGTTTTTTTTTCTTTGAGTTATCCGAGTTAATTTAGGTTGGTCAATACTGTATGCCTGACCAGTAAACTGCTAAGACTTGTATCTGACTTACAATATTAATTACCAGTTCATGTTTCCTATTATTTGGCATCCCAGCCATGAATTTCATCATGTAAGCTTGCTTAAAGGATAACTAGTTAGTTTCAGGGCTAGGTGCTGCTGGAAATTTTGCCTCCTTTGTTATGTTGTTCAGAAATGATAATGATGATCTAAGTACCACAAAAGGTAATTCCTGAAGGGGACATTTTTTAAAAAGGAGCTATTTATTTACGGTGTTGTCTGGCATTTTCTCCCGCTTACTCTCCATAAAAACATATTTTACAGTGCTGAGCTCTCGGCATGTTCAAATGTATTAAATAATCAGTGGTGGGCTGTCAGTATCAAAAAAATATTTTTTTTATCATTATTATTATTATTATTTTTTAATAATCAAATTAATTTGTGCCTGAATGTGTCTGAATTCAATTACTTTTTCAGTATGTTATGATTATATTTCCAGAAAGAATTTGGTTATTTTTTGTGAAGCTGAGCTGGATTTTCCTGGATGTCAGTAAATGCATCATAGCTCCGTGGACCTGCTCTAGTAGTATTGCTGGCCTTTCGTTGAAGCTGCCATTTCCTATAACTTTGACTGACGTGTGTCGTCAGCCAATCAAAATGTGATGCATAGTGACAGAACGCCCCAGGCCCAGCGATGTGTCTGGCGCTAGCCCCCACTGTTGTCATCAACGACGTTTGAACCTTTGGCGGGTTTTGATCACTGCATTAACACCACTGAATCATCATGTTTCTGATCTCCTTCGTGTGAACTTTTCACGACGATTGTTTGGAGAAAAGAAGGAAATTATTTCAAGAGGAAGACCTTCACCGAAGAGGTACATCATTTACGGGAGTTTGAGTGTTAATGATAAATTGATAAAAATTTTTAGAAGTGGTGAGGACAAAACTGTTGATCATAAATAGTGCCGTGGACGTGTTCCCCGCGTAGCTGACGCCTATGCTTATGTGGAAGCTTGTTTTTGTGTCATATAGTGGCTTGTAATATTGCAGTTGCTGAGTGACTTAACGGAATATGTGGTGGTAATGATGCAGTAGCCCATAGATGCGCAGTGGTGTGCGTGTGCGCTATGGTTGTTGCAGATCAACTGTCTCGTGAATATAGTGCATAATAGTGTGATTTGTATGTGGTTGTGTTTGTGTGGTTTTTTTTTAATGAAGGCCCTGACAGAAACCCCACTACTATTGTCAGTCAGTCATCATCTAACCGCTTTATCCTCCACCAGAGGGTCGCGGGGGGTGCTGTGCCAATGTCAGCTACATCGGGCGATAGGCGGGGTACACCCTGGACAGTTCGCCAGTCCATCGCAGGGCCACACACAACTAGAGACAAACAACCATTCACTCTCACACTCACTCCTACGGTCAATTTAGAGTGTCCAATTTACCTAATCCCCACATTGCATGTTTTTGGACTGTGGGAGGAAGCCGGAGAACCCGGAGAGAACTCACGCACACACGGGGAGAACATGCAAACTCCATGCAGAAAGGCCCTTGTTCCAACCGGGGCTCGAACCCGGGTCTTCTCGCTGCAAGGCGAGAGTGCTAACCACTACACCACCGTGTGGCCCCCCACTACTATTGTAAATAATAATATTAAATATTAATAGTAGCTACATTACATTACAGTAATTGACCCATTCACATCCATTCACTAACAGAGTCATAGAGCGCATCTATGTGCAGCTCATTTTCTATCACTCTTTCAGTCTTTCATACACATTCACACAATGTTGACACAGCCGTCAAGAACAACTCTGCGCGCCGCTTAAGATGGCGGCGCGCATGAGTGCAGTTGCTGGACAGCTCTCCGTGTGCTGTGACTCTTTTTCTCCTCTTTCCGCACCTTCTGGTGTTACTTCGGTGAGCAGTAAGAAGTACAGTAGAGAGGAATTACTCCGGACTGGAATGCGCTATGGAAAGTCAAATCCCAAGCAGAGACTTGACCATAATATTCCACCGGAGATCGCACGACCGGTAAACAGCCCTTGGCTAACCAAGCCCGAGGCTAAACAAAGGACCAGGCAGCGCAAGAGGCGGGGCTGCCGAGCCGGCATCCAAGCTCGGTTACGAAGAGACCCGCACAGACCAGCGCTACCCAGCATTTTCCTCACGAACGCAAGGTCACTGAACAACAAGTTCGACGAGCTATCGGCCACCATCGAGGCGCAGAAAAGTGTACGGGACAGCTGCATCATCGCCGTGACGGAGACCTGGCTTCTCTCGGGGGTAGCTAACAAGGCTATCATGCTAGCGGGACGCCGGGCACATCGAGCCGACCGGACGAGCGACTCGGGGAAAAGCAGAGGAGGAGGACTGATCATCTACTCCAACAACAGGTGGTGTACCAACGCTACAGTGACAGAAACACACTGTTCCCCTGATTTGGAGTACTTAACACTCAGATGTCGTCCCTTCTATCTGGCCCGAGAGCACACGGTTGTTATGGTTACGGCCGTATACACACCTCCGAGTGCTAATGCTAACGCAGCTAGCAAGACCCTGCTAGCTGCGCTCAACAGACAACAGTCTGCCCACCCGGATGGTATCTTCATTGTAGCTGGAGACTTTAACCATGTGGATTTAAGAACTGTGCTCCCTAAGTTTTACCAGCATGTTACATGTGCAACGAGAGGTCGTAACACGTGCTGGATAAGGTTTATAGCAACATCAAGGCCGCATTCAAAGTCTCCCCCCACCCACATCTTAGAAAATCGGATCATCTGTCCCTGTTTCTCACCCCATGATACAGACCTCTAATCCAAAGAACAATGCCTGAGGTGAGATCCATACGGGTTTGGTCCGTAAATACCATCCCACAGCTCGAGGACTGCTTCAACACCACCAACTGGGACATTTTTGCCCAGGAAACCTCACAGACTTCTCATCCACGGTTTTGTTTTACATTAAAACGTGCACGGATAATGTCACAGAGGAAAAGCTCATCAGACATTATCCAAATAAAAAACAGTGGATGAACTGTGAGGTGAAACAGCTGCTGAGGGACAGGGACTCTGCGTTCAGGTCTGGTAACAAGGAGCTGTACAGTTCATGTAGATCCAACCTGAGAAGGGGCATTAAGTGGGCGAAAGCAGCGTACGCCAGGAAAATTGAGGGGCACTTCGCAGAGGGGAACCCCCGACGTGTTTGGCAGGGCATCCGGGACCTTGTAAACATGAACAGCTCCAGTGCTCCCACCACTAGCACCAGCACTGACCTAACCAGGGGAGGGTACTGAGGGGATGTGCAGACCAGCTAGCGGGGGTTTTTACCACCATTTTTAACCTCTCGCTGGCTGCCTGCACAGTCCCCAGCTGCCTGAAAACCGCCACCATTGTACCCATCCGCAAGGGGCCGTCAGTCAGTGGCCTGAATGACTACAGACCTGTGGCTCTCACTTCAACTGTGATGAAGTGCTTTGAGAGACTGGTTCTGAGGCACATAAAATCCCTGTTGCCTCCCGGCCTCGATCAGCACCAATTGCCGTACAGAGCCAACAGGTCCACAGGGGACCCCATCAACACAGCCCTCCACACAGTGTGTAAACACCTTGAACACTCTGGCAGTTATGCGAGGATGTTGCTTGTGGACTTCAGTTCTGCTTTCAACACACTTGTTCCGAGCAGACTGCTGTCCATGCTGCGCGGTCTGGGAATCGGCGAGCACACCTGCAGATGGATCAGAGACTTTCTCTCTGATCGCGGCAGTCAGTCAGGCTGGGGGACCACCAGTCCTCAATCCTGTCTGTGAGCACCGGGGCTCCCCAGGGCTGTGTGCTCAGTCCAATGCTGTACACCCTGTACACCCATGACTGCGCACCAATCCACAGCAGCAACGTCCTTGTGAAATTTGCGGATGACACCACTGTGGTGGGGCTGATTGAAAACGGTGATGAGACAGCCTACAGGGAGGAGGTCCGGAACCTTGCTGCCTGGTGCTCCCTCAATAACCTGGCACTCAACTCCTCAAAAACAAAGGAGTTGGTGCTGGACTTCAGGAGAGGGAAGGAGGTTCTTGCTCCTCTTCTCATTGGGGGAGACCTGGTGGAGAGGGTCATTGACTTCAGGTTTCTAGGAACATACATTTCTCAGGACCTCACATGGGGGACTAACACCAATGCCCTTGTGGAAAAGGCACAGCAGCGCCTGTACTTTTTGAGGTCACTGAGAAGGGTCAACGTGTCCCGGGACCTGCTGCTGTCCTTCTACAGGTGCTCTGTGGAGAGCATCCTCACCCACAACATCTTGGTGGGGTCAGGAGCAGCTCTCAGGCTGACAAGAAGGCTCTGGAAAGAGTCAGAAAGTCAGCACAGGGCACCATAGGAGTTCAGCTGTCCTCTCTGTCAGACATCTACGACATCAGGTGTCTGCGCAGAGCCACCAGCATCACCTGTGACAGCTCACACCCTGGGCACAGCCTGTTCTCACTGTTGCCCTCAGGAAAGAGGTACAGGTCCATCCAAGCCCGTACCTCTAGGTTTGCGAACACCTTTTATCCAAGTGCAATAAGAGTGCTTAACACCAAGTAACACCCAAACTGTGCAATATTCTTACACTTCGTACCCGTGCAATATACACACCCCACATACATCCACTCTGCTGTACAATGTACAATGTACTGTATGATATACTGCATATTTCCCTTACTGGCTCCCACTGTAAATACTTGAATACTTTTTACTTTTTTTTGTCTGAAGGTGTTGGTGCACTGTTTCGTTCTTCTTCTCTACTCTTATCTTTTCACTTGCACTACTAGAACTGTCCTTTAATCTCGTTGTACACTGTATAATGACAATAAAGGTGATTCTGATTCTGAACAACGTGGGTTTAAGTGTCTTGCCAAAGGACAAATGGACATTTAGAGTAGAGGCAGAAACAGGAAACTCTTTCTTAATCTTTGTATCAGAATGTAAGTGAAGTAGTACAGGCACATTTCATAACTCTCTCCAATAAACAGAAGAGGGTTAATCCCATAATAATCTACAGAGTACATATATGTATATACATATATAACAAATATATAAGCTATATTCCTACACCAGAAGCACCCTTTAACATCACACGCAGCTTTAACAGTGATGAAAAAGAAGAGCTGTGGCAGCATATAACACAGACAATATAGACTTGTGACTAGTCAGCTAGCATTAGCATGTTATCTAACATTAGCATTATTATGATATCTCGCATTAGCCTGCTAGCTCTCATTAGCGATATTAGCATCAGCTTATTTAAAGTGTGAATATTAATGAAGCAGCTCAGAAAAACAGATCAGGTAAAGGTATTTAAACACAGACAACCCATGTGTCTGCAGAACATGAGCTACTTACATCTGTCACAGAAAACATTCTCTGCAGGTGAGGGAGAGGATTGACTCATTAATAATCACATGACTCTGGTTCTCTGTGAGAGAGCACCAGGACCCCACAGTGCAAATTAGACTGCCCACAATAATGCCTGAACAAAATAAAATTTTTAACATTTATCAACAGGCAGCTCACTGCACAAATAATAAGGAATTTACAACAACAAAAGGGCCAATGATACATAATATAGGACCAGAATATGAAAAGAATTTCCCTGTTTTCCTTGTTTGCTTGTTAGCAATTATTAGCAGCTAACTCTGGTTATGTAAGAAAAAAACAAATGCCCAACTTCAGTCAAAGCACCTGAAATATCACTTTTCGTGTTCTGCACATACTTATTGAACAAGTGGAGTGATACATGACTTATTGTTTATTCAAAATGGTTTTAATGCACTTACTCATAGCTTCATACCTCTAAAAAACTGTCTGACCTCTGATCTACATAATAAAGGATGTATTATGCTTTCAATACTATGTATATTAACTATGTTATTTTGGGGGAAACAATGTCATGGAAGGAGGGGTCATGACCCCTGGCTACAGTGGGCCACAGTGGGCTTGGTCTGCCTTGACTGTTTGACTGAAGACGCTTTAGGTCTGATTACATGACTGAAGATGCTTTAGGTCTGATTACATGACTGAGGACGCTTTCAGTCTGATTACATGACTGAAGACGCTTTAGGTCTGATTACATGACTGAAGATGCTTTAGGTCTGATTTTATGACTGAGGATGCTTTAGGTCTGATTACATGACTGAATACGCTTTAGGTCTGATTACATGACTGAAGACGCTTTAGGTCTGATTACATGACTGAAGATGCTTTAGGTCTGATTACATGACTGAATACGCTTTAGGTCTGGTTACATGACTGAAGATGCTTTAGGTCTGATTACATTACTGAAGATGCTTTAGGTCTGATTTCATGACTGAGGACGCTTTCAGTCTGATTACATGACTGAGGACGCTTTCAGTCTGATTACATGACTGAAAACGCTTTAGGTCTGGTTACATGACTGAAGACGCTTTAGGTCTGATTACATGACTGAAGACGCTTTAGGTCTGATTACATGACTGAAGACGCTTTAGGTCTGATTACATGACTGAGGACGCTTTCGGTCTGATTACATGACTGAGGACGCTTTAGGTCTGATTACATGACTGAAGACGCTTTAGGTCTAATTTCATGACTGAAGACGCTTTAGGTCTAATTTCATGACTGAAGACGCTTTAGGTCTGATTACATGACTGAAGACGCTTTAGGTCTGATTACATGACAGAAGATGCTTTAGGTCTGATTACATGACTGAAGACGCTTTAGGTCTGATCACATGACAGAAGACGCTTTAGGTCTGATTACATGACTGAAGACGCTTTAGGTCTGATTACATGACTGAAGACGCTTTAGGTCTATTACATGACTGAACACATTTTAGATCTGATTAAATGACTGAAGATGCTTTGGGTCTGATTACATGACTGAAGACGCTTTAGGTCTGATTACATGACTGAAGACGCTTTAGGTCTGATTACATGACTGAAGACACTTTAGGTCTAATTACATGACTGAAGATGCTTTAGGTCTGATTACATGACTGAGGACGCTTTCAGTCTGATTACATGACTGAGGACGCTTTAGGTCTGATTACATGACTGAAAACGCTTTAGGTCTGGTTACATGACTGAAGACGCTTTAGGTCTGATTACATTACTGAAGACACTTTAGGTCTGATTACATGACTGAAGACGCTTTAGGTCTGATTACATGACTGAAGATGCTTTAGGTCTGATTTCATGACTGAGGACTCTTTCAGTCTGATTACATGACTGAGGACGCTTTAGGTCTGATTACATGACTGAGGACGCTTTAGGTCTGATCACATGACAGAAGACGCTTTAGGTCTAATTTCATGACTGAAGACGCTTTAGGTCTAATTTCATGACTGAAGACGCTTTAGGTCTGATTACATGACTGAAGACGCTTTAGGTCTGATTACATGACAGAAGACGCTTTAGGTCTGATTACATGACTGAAGACGCTTTAGGTCTGATCACATGACAGAAGACGCTTTAGGTCTGATTACATGACTGAAGACGCTTTAGGTCTGATTACATGACTGAAGACGCTTTAGGTCTGATTACATGACTGAGGATGCTTTCAGTCTGATTACATGACTGAAGACGCTTTAGGTCTGATTACATGACTGAGGACGCTTTCGGTCTGATTACATGACTGAGGACGCTTTAGGTCTAATTACATGACTGAAGACGCTTTAGGTCTAATTTCATGACTGAAGACGCTTTAGGTCTAATTTCATGACTGAAGACGCTTTAGGTCTGATTACATGACTGAAGACGCTTTAGGTCTGATTACATGACAGAAGACGCTTTAGGTCTGATTACATGACTGAAGACGCTTTAGGTCTGATTACATGACTGAGGACGCTTTCGGTCTGATTACATGACTGAGGACGCTTTAGGTCTAATTACATGACTGAAGACGCTTTAGGTCTAATTTCATGACTGAAGACGCTTTAGGTCTAATTTCATGACTGAAGACGCTTTAGGTCTGATTACATGACTGAAGACGCTTTAGGTCTGATTACATGACAGAAGACGCTTTAGGTCTGATTACATGACTGAAGACGCTTTAGGTCTGATCACATGACAGAAGACGCTTTAGGTCTGATTACATGACTGAAGATGCTTTGGGTCTGATTACATGACTGAATATGTTTTAGGTCTGATTACATGACTGAAGATGCTTTAGGTCTGATTACATGTTTGAAGATGCTTTAGGTCTGATTACATGACTGAAGATGTTTCAGGTCTGATTACATGACTGAAGATGTTTCAGGTCTGATTACATGACTGAAGACGCTTTAGGTCTGATTACATGACTGAAGACGCTTTAGGACTGATTACATGACTGAAGACGCTTTAGGTCTGATTACATGACGGAAGATGCTTTAGGTCTGATTACATGACTGAAGATGCTTTAGGTCTGATTACATGACTAAAGATGCTTTAGGTCTGATTACATGACTGAATACGCTTTAGGTCTGATTACATTACTGAAGATGCTTTAGGTCTGATTTCATGACTGAGGACGCTTTCAGTCTGATTACATGACTGAGGACGCTTTAGGTCTGATTACATGACTGAAAACGCTTTAGGTCTGGTTACATGACTGAATACGCTTTAGGTCTGATTACATGACTGAAGATGCTTTAGGTCTGATTACATGACTGAATACGCTTTAGGTCTGATTACATGACTGAAGATGCTTTAGGTCTGATTACATGACTAAAGATGCTTTAGGTCTGATTACATGACTGAATACGCTTTAGGTCTGATTTCATGACTGAGGACGCTTTCAGTCTGATTACATGACTGAGGACGCTTTAGGTCTGGTTACATGACTGAGGACGCTTTAGGTCTGATTACATGACTGAGGACGCTTTAGGTCTGATTACATGACTGAAGACGCTTTAGGTCTGATTACATGACTGAAGACGCTTTATGTCTGATTACATGACTGAAGACGCTTTAGGTCTGATTACATGACTGAAGACGCTTTATGTCTGATTACATGACTGAAGACGCTTTAGGTCTGATTACATGACTGAAGACGCTTTAGGTCTGATTACATGACTGAGGACGCTTTCAGTCTGATTACATGACTGAGGACGCTTTAGGTCTGATTAAATGACTGAAGACGCTTTAGGTCTAATTTCATGACTGCAGACGCTTTAGGTCTAATTTCATGACTGAAGACGCTTTAGGTCTGATTACATGACTGAAGACGCTTTAGGTCTGATTACATGACTGAGGACGCTTTAGGTCTGATTACATGACTGAGGATGCTTTAGGTCTGATTACATGACTGAAGACGCTTTAGGTCTGATTACATGACTGAGGATGCTTTCAGTCTGATTACATGACTGAGGACGCTTTAGGTCTGATTACATGACTGAAGACGCTTTAGGTCTGATAACATGACTGAAGACGCTTTAGGTCTAATTACATGACTGAAGACGCTTTAGGTCTGATTACATGACAGAAGACGCTTTAGGTCTGATTACATGACTGAAGACGCTTTAGGTCTGATTACATGACGGAAGACGCTTTATGTCTGATTACATGACTGAAGACGCTTTAGGTCTGATTACATGACTGAAGACGCTTTAGGTCTGATTACATGACTGAAGACGCTTTAGGTCTGATTACATGACTGAATACGCTTTAGGTCTGATTACATGACGGAAGATGCTTTAGGTCTGATTACATGACTGAAGATGCTTTAGGTCTGATTACATGACTGAATACGCTTTAGGTCTGATTACATTACTGAAGATGCTTTAGGTCTGATTTCATGACTGAGGACGCTTTCAGTCTGATTACATGACTGAGGACGCTTTCAGTCTGATTACATGACTGAGGACGCTTTAGGTCTGATTACATGACTGAAAACGCTTTAGGTCTGGTTACATGACTGAATACGCTTTAGGTCTGATTACATGACTGAAGATGCTTTAGGTCTGATTACATGACTGAATACACTTTAGGTCTGGTTACATGACTGAAGATGCTTTATGTCTGATTTCATGACTGAGGACGCTTTCAGTCTGATTACATGACTGAGGACGCTTTCAGTCTGATTACATGACTGAGGACGCTTTAGCTCTGATTACATGACTGAAAACGCTTTAGGTCTGGTTACATGACTGAAGACGCTTTAGGTCTGATTACATGACTGAAGACGCTTTAGGTCTGATTACATGACTGAAGACGCTTTAGGTCTGATTACATGACTGGAGATGCTTTAGGTCTGATTTCATGACTGAGGACGCTTTCAGTCTGATTACATGACTGAGGACGCTTTAGGTCTGGTTACATGACTGAGGACGCTTTAGGTCTGATTACATGACTGAGGACGCTTTAGGTCTGATTACATGACTGAAGACGCTTTAGGTCTGGTTACATGACTGAAGACGCTTTATGTCTGATTACATGACTGACGATGCTTTAGGTCTGATTACATGACTGAATACGCTTTAGGTCTGGTTACATGACTGAAGATGCTTTAGGTCTGATTACATTACTGAAGATGCTTTAGGTCTGATTTCATGACTGAGGACGCTTTCAGTCTGATTACATGACTGAGGACGCTTTCAGTTTGATTACATGTCTGAGGACGCTTTAGGTCTGATTACATGACTGAAAACGCTTTAGGTCTGGTTACATGACTGAATACGCTTTAGGTCTGATTACATGACTGAAGACGCTTTAGGTCTGATTACATGACTGAAGACGCTTTGGGTCCGATTACATGACTGAGGACGCTTTCGGTCTGATTACATGACTGAGGACGCTTTAGGTCTGATTACATGACTGAAGACGCTTTAGGTCTAATTTCATGACTGAAGACGCTTTAGGTCTAATTTCATGACTGAAGACGCTTTAGGTCTGATTACATGACTGAAGATGCCTTAGGTCTGATTACATGTTTGAAGATGCTTTAGGTCTGATTACATGACTGAAGATGTTTCAGGTCTGATTACATGACTGAAGATGCTTTAGGTCTGATTACATGACTGAAGACGCTTTAGGTCTGATTACATGACTGAAGACGCTTTAGGTCTGATTACATGACTGAAGACACTTTAGGTCTAATTACATGACTGAAGATGCTTTAGGTCTGGTTACATGACTGAAGATGCTTTAGGTCTGATTACATTACTGAAGATGATTTAGGTCTGATTTCATGACTGAGGACGCTTTCAGTCTGATTACATGACTGAGGACGCTTTAAGTCTGATTACATGACTGAAGACGCTTTAGGTCTGATTACATGACTGAGGATGCTTTCAGTCTGATTACATGACTGAAGACGCTTTAGGTCTGATTACATGACTGAAGATGCTTTAGGTCTGATTTCATGACTGAGGACGCTTTCAGTCTGATTACATGACTGAGGACGCTTTAGGTCTGATTACATGACTGAGGACGCTTTAGGTCTGATTACATGACTGAGGATGCTTTAGGTCTGATTACATGACTGAGGACGCTTTAGGTCTGATTACATGACTGAAGACGCTTTAGGTCTGATAACATGACTGAAGACGCTTTAGGTCTAATTACATGACTGAAGACGCTTTAGGTCTGATTACATGACAGAAGACGCTTTAGGTCTGATTACATGACTGAAGACGCTTTAGGTCTGATTACATGACAGAAGACGCTTTAGGTCTGATTACATGACTGAAGACGCTTTAGGTCTGATTACATGACTGAAGACGCTTTAGGTCTGATTACATGACAGAAGACGCTTTAGGTCTGATTACATGACTGAAGACGCTTTAGGTCTGCTTACATTATTGAAGATGCTTTAGGTCTGATTTCATGACTGAGGACGCTTTCAGTCTGATTACATGACTGAGGACGCTTTCAGTCTGATTACATGACTGAGGACGCTTTAGGTCTGATTACATGACTGAAAACGCTTTAGGTCTGGTTACATGACTGAATACGCTTTAGGTCTGATTACATGACTGAAGATGCTTTAGGTCTGATTATATGACTGAATACGCTTTAGGTCTGGTTACATGACTGAAGATGCTTTATGTCTGATTTCATGACTGAGGACGCTTTCAGTCTGATTACATGACTGAGGACGCTTTCAGTCTGATTACATGACTGAGGACGCTTTAGGTCTGATTACATGACTGAAAACGCTTTAGGTCTGGTTACATGACTGAAGACGCTTTAGGTCTGATTACATGACTGAAGACGCTTTAGGTCTGATTACATGACTGAAGACGCTTTAGGTCTGATTACATGACTGGAGATGCTTTAGGTCTGATTTCATGACTGAGGACGCTTTCAGTATGATTACATGACTGAGGAAGCTTTAGGTCTGGTTACATGACTGAGGACGCTTTAGGTCTGATTACATGACTGAGGACGCTTTAGGTCTGATTACATGACTGAAGACGCTTTAGGTCTGGTTACATGACTGAAGACGCTTTATGTCTGATTACATGACTGAAGATGCTTTAGGTCTGATTACATGACTGAATACGCTTTAGGTCTGGTTACATGACTGAAGATGCTTTAGGTCTGATTACATTACTGAAGATGCTTTAGGTCTGATTTCATGACTGAGGACGCTTTCAGTCTGATTACATGACTGAGGACGCTTTCAGTCTGATTACATGACTGAGGACGCTTCAGGTCTGATTACATGACTGAAAACGCTTTAGGTCTGGTTACATGACTGAAGACGCTTTAGGTCTGATTACATGACTGAAGACGCTTTAGGTCTGATTACATGACTGAAGACGCTTTAGGTCTGATTACATGACTGGAGATGCTTTAGGTCTGATTTCATGACTGAGGACGCTTTCAGTATGATTACATGACTGAGGAAGCTTTAGGTCTGGTTACATGACTGAGGACGCTTTAGGTCTGATTACATGACTGAGGACGCTTTAGGTCTGATTACATGACTGAAGACACTTTAGGTCTGGTTACATGACTGAAGACGCTTTATGTCTGATTACATGACTGAAGATGCTTTAGGTCTGATTACATGACTGAATACGCTTTAGGTCTGGTTACATGACTGAAGATGCTTTAGGTCTGATTACATTACTGAAGATGCTTTAGGTCTGATTTCATGACTGAGGACGCTTTCAGTCTGATTACATGACTGAGGACGCTTTAGGTCTGATTACATGACTGAAAACGCTTTAGGTCTGATTACATGACTGAGGACGCTTTCGGTCTGATTACATGACTGAGGACGCTTTAGGTCTGATTACATGACTGAAGACGCTTTAGGTCTGATTACATGACAGAAGACGCTTTAGGTCTGATTACACGACTGAAGACGCTTTAGGTCTGATCACATGACAGAAGACGCTTTAGGTCTGATTACATGACTGAATATGTTTTAGGTCTGATTACATGACTGAAGATGCTTTAGGTCTGATTACATGTTTGAAGATGCTTTAGGTCTGATTACATGACTGAAGATGTTTCAGGTCTGATTACATGACTGAAGATGCTTTAGGTCTGATTACATGACTGAAGACGCTTTAGGTCTGATTACATGACTGAAGATGCTTTAGGTCTGATTACATGACTAAAGATGCTTTAGGTCTGATTACATGACTGAATACGCTTTAGGTCTGATTACATTACTGAAGATGCTTTAGGTCTGATTTCATGACTGAAGACGCTTTCAGTCTGATTACATGACTGAGGACGCTTTAGGTCTGATTACATGACTGAAAACGCTTTAGGTCTGGTTACATGACTGAAGACGCTTTAGATCTGATTACATGACTGAAGACGCTTTAGGTCTAATTACATGACTGAGGACGCTTTAGGTCTGGTTACATGACTGAGGACGCTTTAGGTCTGATTACATGACTGAATACGCTTTAGGTCTGATTTCATGACTGAGGACGCTTTCAGTCTGATTACATGACTGAGGACGCTTTCAGTCTGATTACATGACTGAGGACGCCTTAGGTCTGATTACATGACTGAAAACGCTTTAGGTCTGGTTACATGACTGAAGACGCTTTAGGTCTGATTACATGACTGAAGACGCTTTAGGTCTAATTACATGACTGAGGACGCTTTAGGTCTGGTTACATGACTGAGGACGCTTTAGGTCTGATTACATGACTGAGGACGCTTTAGGTCTGATTACATGACTGAAGACGCTTTAGTTCTGATTACATGACTGAAGACGCTTTATGTCTGATTACATGACTGAAGACGCTTTAGGTCTGATTACATGACTGAAGACGCTTTATGTCTGATTACATGACTGAACACGCTTTAGGTCTGATTACATGACTGAAGACGCTTTAGGTCTGAATACATGACTGAGGACGCTTTCAGTCTGATTACATGACTGAGGACGCTTTAGGTCTGATTACATGACTGAAGACGCTATAGGTCTAATTTCATGACTGAAGACGCTTTAGGTCTAATTTCATGACTGAAGACGCTTTAGGTCTGATTACATGACTGAAGACGCTTTAGGTCTGATTACATGACAGAAGACGCTTTAGGTCTGACTACATGACTGAAGACGCTTTAGGTCTAATTACATGACTGAAGATGCTTTAGGTCTGATTACATGACGGAAGATGCTTTAGGTCTGATTACATGACTGAAGATGCTTTAGGTCTGATTACATGACTGAAGACGCTTTAGGTCTGATTACATGACTGAAGACGCTTTAGGTCTGATTACATGACGGAAGATGCTTTAGGTCTGATTACATAACTGAAGATGCTTTAGGTCTGATTACATGACTGAAGATGCTTTAGGTCTGATTACATGACTGAATACGCTTTAGGTCTGATTACATTACTGAAGATGCTTTAGGTCTGATTTCATGACTGAGGACGCTTTCAGTCTGATTACATGACTGAGGACGCTTTCAGTCTGATTACATGACTGAGGACGCTTTAGGTCTGATTACATGACTGAGGACGCTTTAGGTCTGATTACATGACTGAGGACGCTTTCAGTCTGATTACATGACTGAGGACGCTTTAGGTCTGATTACATGACTGAAAACGCTTTAGTTCTGGTTACATGACTGAAGACGCTTTAGGTCTGATTACATTACTGAAGACGCTTTAGGTCTGATTACATGACTGAAGACGCTTTAGGTCTGATTACATGACTGAGGATGCTTTCAGTCTGATTACATGACTGAAGACGCTTTAGGTCTGATTACATGACTGAAGACGCTTTAGGTCTGATTACATGACGGAAGATGCTTTAGGTCTGATTACATGACTGAAGATGCTTTAGGTCTGATTACATTACTGAAGATGCTTTAGGTCTGATTTCATGACTGAGGACGCTTTCAGTCTGATTACATGACTGAGGACGCTTTCAGTCTGATTACATGACTGAGGACGCTTTAGGTCTGACTACATGACTGAAGACGCTTTAGGTCTAATTACATGACTGAAGATGCTTTAGGTCTGATTACATGACGGAAGATGCTTTAGGTCTGATTACATGACTGAAGATGCTTTAGGTCTGATTACATGACTGAAGACGCTTTAGGTCTGATTACATGACTGAAGACGCTTTAGGTCTGATTACATGACGGAAGATGCTTTAGGTCTGATTACATGACTGAAGATGCTTTAGGTCTGATTACATGACTGAAGATGCTTTAGGTCTGATTACATGACTGAATACGCTTTAGGTCTGATTACATTACTGAAGATGCTTTAGGTCTGATTTCATGACTGAGGACGCTTTCAGTCTGATTACATGACTGAGGACGCTTTCAGTCTGATTACATGACTGAGGACGCTTTAGGTCTGATTACATGACTGAGGACGCTTTAGGTCTGATTACATGACTGAGGACGCTTTCAGTCTGATTACATGACTGAGGACGCTTTAGGTCTGATTACATGACTGAAAACGCTTTAGGTCTGGTTACATGACTGAAGACGCTTTAGGTCTGATTACATTACTGAAGACGCTTTAGGTCTGATTACATGACTGAAGACGCTTTAGGTCTGATTACATGACTGAGGATGCTTTCAGTCTGATTACATGACTGAAGACGCTTTAGGTCTGATTACATGACTGAGGACGCTTTAGGTCTGATTACATGACTGAGGACGCTTTAGGTCTGATTACATGACTGAGGATGCTTTAGGTCTGATTAAATGACTGAAGACGCTTTAGGTCTGGTAACATGACTGAAGACGCTTTATGTCTGATTACATGACTGAAGACGCTTTAGGTCTGATTACATGACTGAGGATGCTTTCAGTCTGATTACATGACTGAGGACGCTTTAGGTCTGATAACATGACTGAAGACGCTTTAGGTCTGATAACATGACTGAAGACGCTTTAGGTCTGATTACATGACAGAAGACGCTTTAGGTCTGATTACATGACTGAAGACGCTTTAGGTCTGATTACATGACAGAAGACGCTTTAGGTCTGATTACATGACTGAAGACGCTTTAGGTCTGATTACATGACTGAAGACGCTTTAGGTCTGATTACATGACTGAAGACGCTTTAGGTCTGATTACATGACTGAAGACGCTTTAGGTCTGCTTACATTACTGAAGATGCTTTAGGTCTGATTTCATGACTGAGGACGCTTTCAGTCTGATTACATGACTGAGGACGCTTTCAGTCTGATTACATGACTGAGGGCGCTTTAGGTCTGATTACATGACTGAAAACGCTTTAGGTCTGGTTACATGACTGAATACGCTTTAGGTCTGATTACATGACTGAAGATGCTTTAGGTCTGATTACATGACTGAATACGCTTTAGGTCTGGTTACATGACTGAAGATGCTTTATGTCTGATTTCATGACTGAGGACGCTTTCAGTCTGATTACATGACTGAGGACGCTTTCAGTCTGATTACATGACTGAGGACGCTTTAGGTCTGATTACATGACTGAAAACGCTTTAGGTCTGGTTACATGACTGAAGACGCTTTAGGTCTGATTACATGACTGAAGACGCTTTAGGTCTGATTACATGACTGAAGACGCTTTAGGTCTGATTACATGACTGGAGATGCTTTAGGTCTGATTTCATGACTGAGGACGCTTTCAGTATGATTACATGACTGAGGAAGCTTTAGGTCTGGTTACATGACTGAGGACGCTTTAGGTCTGATTACATGACTGAGGACGCTTTAGGTCTGATTACATGACTGAAGACGCTTTAGGTCTGGTTACATGACTGAAGACGCTTTATGTCTGATTACATGACTGAAGATGCTTTAGGTCTGATTACATGACTGAATACGCTTTAGGTCTGGTTACATGACTGAAGATGCTTTAGGTCTGATTACATTACTGAAGATGCTTTAGGTCTGATTTCATGACTGAGGACGCTTTCAGTCTGATTACATGACTGAGGACGCTTTCAGTCTGATTACATGACTGAGGACGCTTTAGGTCTGATTACATGACTGAAAACGCTTTAGGTCTGGTTACATGACTGAAGACGCTTTAGGTCTGATTACATGACTGAAGACGCTTTAGGTCTGATTACATGACTGAAGACGCTTTAGGTCTGGTTACATGACTGAAGACGCTTTAGGTCTGATTACATGACTGAAGACGCTTTAGGTCTGATTACATGACTGAAGACGCTTTAGGTCTAATTACATGACTGAGGACGCTTTAGGTCTGGTTACATGACTGAGGACGCTTTAGGTCTGATTACATGACTGAGGACGCTTTAGGTCTGATTACATGACTGAAGACGCTTTAGTTCTGATTACATGACTGAAGACGCTTTATGTCTGATTACATGACTGAAGACGCTTTAGGTCTGATTACATGACTGAAGACGCTTTATGTCTGATTACATGACTGAACACGCTTTAGGTCTGATTACATGACTGAAGACGCTTTAGGTCTGATTACATGACTGAGGACGCTTTCAGTCTGATTACATGACTGAGGACGCTTTAGGTCTGATTACATGACTGAAGACGCTATAGGTCTAATTTCATGACTGAAGACGCTTTAGGTCTAATTTCATGACTGAAGACGCTTTAGGTCTGATTACATGACTGAAGACGCTTTAGGTCTGATTACATGACAGAAGACGCTTTAGGTCTGACTACATGACTGAAGACGCTTTAGGTCTAATTACATGACTGAAGACGCTTTAGGTCTGATTACATGACGGAAGATGCTTTAGGTCTGATTACATGACTGAAGATGCTTTAGGTCTGATTACATGACTGAAGACGCTTTAGGTCTGATTACATGACTGAAGACGCTTTAGGTCTGATTACATGACGGAAGATGCTTTAGGTCTGATTACATGACTGAAGATGCTTTAGGTCTGATTACATGACTGAAGATGCTTTAGGTCTGATTACATGACTGAATACGCTTTAGGTCTGATTACATTACTGAAGATGCTTTAGGTCTGATTTCATGACTGAGGACGCTTTCAGTCTGATTACATGACTGAGGACGCTTTCAGTCTGATTACATGACTGAGGACGCTTTAGGTCTGATTACATGACTGAGGACGCTTTAGGTCTGATTACATGACTGAGGACGCTTTCAGTCTGATTACATGACTGAGGACGCTTTAGGTCTGATTACATGACTGAAAACGCTTTAGGTCTGGTTACATGACTGAAGACGCTTTAGGTCTGATTACATTACTGAAGACGCTTTAGGTCTGATTACATGACTGAAGACGCTTTAGGTCTGATTACATGACTGAGGATGCTTTCAGTCTGATTACATGACTGAAGACGCTTTAGGTCTGATTACATGACTGAAGATGCTTTAGGTCTGATTTCATGACTGAGGACGCTTTCAGTCTGATTACATGACTGAGGACGCTTTAGGTCTGATTACATGACTGAGGACGCTTTAGGTCTGATTACATGACTGAGGATGCTTTAGGTCTGATTACATGACTGAAGACGCTTTAGGTCTGGTAACATGACTAAAGACGCTTTATGTCTGATTACATGACTGAAGACGCTTTAGGTCTGATTACATGACTGAGGATGCTTTCAGTCTGATTACATGACTGAGGACGCTTTAGGTCTGATTACATGACTGAAGACGCTTTAGGTCTGATAACATGACTGAAGACGCTTTAGGTCTAATTACATGACTGAAGACGCTTTAGGTCTGATTACATGACAGAAGACGCTTTAGGTCTGATTACATGACTGAAGACGCTTTAGGTCTGATTACATGACAGAAGACGCTTTAGGTCTGATTACATGACTGAAGACGCTTTAGGTCTGATTACATGACTGAAGACGCTTTAGGTCTGATTACATGACTGAAGACGCTTTAGGTCTGATTACATGACTGAAGACGCTTTAGGTCTGCTTACATTACTGAAGATGCTTTAGGTCTGATTTCATGACTGAGGACGCTTTCAGTCTGATTACATGACTGAGGACGCTTTCAGTCTGATTACATGACTGAGGACGCTTTAGGTCTGATTACATGACTGAAAACGCTTTAGGTCTGGTTACATGACTGAATACGCTTTAGGTCTGATTACATGACTGAAGATGCTTTAGGTCTGATTACATGACTGAATACGCTTTAGGTCTGGTTACATGACTGAAGATGCTTTATGTCTGATTTCATGACTGAGGACGCTTTCAGTCTGATTAC